>NW_027461747.1:110000-387222 GCF_050947455.1 Rhinoderma darwinii
AGAAACCTACATCCCCATGCCCAGCCAGAGTTCCAGGGTGATTGGTGGTAGGTCCCGGTGGGGGCCAGCGGGAGCAACCTGCATCCTCATGCCCAGCCAGAGTTCCAGGGTGATTGGTGGTAGGTCCCGGTGGGGGGGCAGCGGGAGAAACCTACATCCCCATGCCCAGCCAGAGTTCCAGGGTGATTGGTGGTAGGTCCCGGTGGGGGGGCAGCGGGAGCAACCTACATCCCCATGCCCAGCCAGAGTTCCAGGGTGATTGGTGGTAGGTCCCGGTGGGGGGGCAGCGGGAGAAACCTACATCCCCATGCCCAGCCAGAGTTCCAGGGTGATTGGTGGTAGGTCCCGGTGGGGGGCAGCGGGAGCAACCTGCATCCTCATGCCCAGCCAGAGTTCCAGGGTGATTGGTGGTAGGTCCCGGTGGGGGGGCAGCAGGAGAAACCTACATCCCCATGCCCAGCCAGAGTTCCAGGGTGATTGGTGGTAGGTCCCGGTGGGGGGGCAGCGGGAGAAACCTACATCCCCATGCCCAGCCAGAGTTCCAGGGTGATTGGTGGTAGGTCCCGGTGGGGGCCAGCGGGAGAAACCTACATCCCCATGCCCAGCCAGAGTTCCAGGGTGATTGGTGGTAGGTCCCGGTGGGGGCCAGCGGGAGCAACCTGCATCCTCATGCCCAGCCAGAGTTCCAGGGTGATTGGTGGTAGGTCCCGGTGGGGGGGCAGCGGGAGAAACCTACATCCCCATGCCCAGCCAGAGTTCCAGGGTGATTGGTGGTAGGTCCCGGTGGGGGGGCAGCGGGAGCAACCTACATCCCCATGCCCAGCCAGAGTTCCAGGGTGATTGGTGGTAGGTCCCGGTGGGGGGGCAGCGGGAGAAACCTACATCCCCATGCCCAGCCAGAGTTCCAGGGTGATTGGTGGTAGGTCCCGGTGGGGGGCAGCGGGAGCAACCTGCATCCTCATGCCCAGCCAGAGTTCCAGGGTGATTGGTGGTAGGTCCCGGTGGGGGGGCAGCAGGAGAAACCTACATCCCCATGCCCAGCCAGAGTTCCAGGGTGATTGGTGGTAGGTCCCGGTGGGGGGGCAGCGGGAGAAACCTACATCCCCATGCCCAGCCAGAGTTCCAGGGTGATTGGTGGTAGGTCCCGGTGGGGGCCAGCGGGAGAAACCTACATCCCCATGCCCAGCCAGAGTTCCAGGGTGATTGGTGGTAGGTCCCGGTGGGGGCCAGCGGGAGCAACCTGCATCCTCATGCCCAGCCAGAGTTCCAGGGTGATTGGTGGTAGGTCCCGGTGGGGGGGCAGCGGGAGAAACCTACATCCCCATGCCCAGCCAGAGTTCCAGGGTGATTGGTGGTAGGTCCCGGTGGGGGGGCAGCGGGAGCAACCTACATCCCCATGCCCAGCCAGAGTTCCAGGGTGATTGGTGGTAGGTCCCGGTGGGGTGGAAGGGGAGCAGCGGGAGCAACCTGCATCTCCATGCCCAGACAGAGTTCCAGAGTGATTGCAGGTAGGTCCCGGTGGGGTGGAAGGGGGTCAGCGGGAGCAAACTGCATCCCCATGCCCAGCCAGAGTTCCAGGGTGATTGCAGGTAGGTCCCGGTGGGGTGGAAGGGGGGGCAGCGGGACCAACCTGTGTCCCTATGCCCAGCCAGAGTTCCAGAGTGATTGCAGGTAGGTCCCGGTGGGGTGGAAGGGGGGGGCAGCGGGACCAACCTGTGTCCCTATGCCCAGCCAGAGTTCCAGAGTGATTGCAGGTAGGTCCCGGTGGGGTGGAAGGGGGTCAGCGGGAGCAACTTGCATCCCCATGCCCAGCCAGAGAACCAGGGTGATTGCTGGTAGGTCCCGGTGGGGTGGAAGGGGGGGCAGCGGGACCAACCTGTGTCCCTATGCCCAGCCAGAGTTCCAGAGTGATTGCAGGTAGGTCCCGGTGGGGTGGAAGGGGGTCAGCGGGAGCAAACCGCATCCCCATGCCCAGCCAGAGTTCCAGGGTGATTGCAGGTAGGTCCCGGTGGGGTGGAAGGGGGGGCAGCGGGACCAACCTGTGTCCCTATGCCCAGCCAGAGTTCCAGAGTGATTGCAGGTAGGTCCCGGTGGGGTGGAAGGGGGGGCAGCGGGACCAACCTGTGTCCCTATGCCCAGCCAGAGTTCCAGAGTGATTGCAGGTAGGTCCCGGTGGGGTGGAAGGGGGTCAGCGGGAGCAACTTGCATCCCCATGCCCAGCCAGAGAACCAGGGTGATTGCTGGTAGGTCCCGGTGGGGTGGAAGGGGGGGCAGCGGGACCAACCTGTGTCCCTATGCCCAGCCAGAGTTCCAGAGTGATTGCAGGTAGGTCCCGGTGGGGTGGAAGGGGGTCAGCGGGAGCAAACCGCATCCCCATGCCCAGCCAGAGTTCCAGGGTGATTGCAGGTAGGTCCCGGTGGGGTGGAAGGGGGGGCAGCGGGACCAACCTGTGTCCCTATGCCCAGCCAGAGTTCCAGAGTGATTGCAGGTAGGTCCCGGTGGGGTGGAAGGGGGTCAGCGGGAGCAACTTGCATCCCCATGCCCAGCCAGAGTTCCAGGGTGATTGCAGGTAGGTCCCGGTGGGGTGGAAGGGGGTCAGCTGGAGCAAACCGCATCCCCATGCCCAGCCAGAGTTCCAGGGTGATTGCAGGTAGGTCCCGGTGGGGTGGAAGGGGGGGCAGCGGGACCAACCTGTGTCCCTATGCCCAGCCAGAGTTCCAGAGTGATTGCAGGTAGGTCCCGGTGGGGTGGAAGGGGGTCAGCGGGAGCAACTTGCATCCCCATGCCCAGCCAGAGAACCAGGGTGATTGCTGGTAGGTAAGGAGATCCATTTGGTGACCAAACAGCAGTGAAAATAAAAAGGCCCAAATGTCAAAGAATGACACTTTTAATACTGAAAGTGAAACATTTAAAATCAAGTTAAAGTGGGGTATGTTCAGAAATGTCAGAGACGGTAATGAGCAGCAGAGGCAGGCCGGGGCAGAGTTCCAGGGCCAGGGGTGTGACGGCAGGCAGCGTAGGCCGGGGCAGAGTTCCAGGGCGGTGGGTGAGAGGACTAGGCCTCAATCCAAGGAGATCCATTTGGTGACCAAGCAGCAGTGAAAATAAAAAGGCCCAAATGTCAAAGAATGCCATTTCTGCTACTGAAAGTGAAACATTTGAAAGTGAAACATTTAAAATCAAGTTAAAGTGGGGTATGTTCAAAAATGTCAGAGGCGGTGGTGAACAGCAAGGGCAGGCCGGGGCAGAGTTCCAGGGCCAGGGGTGTGACGGCAGGCAGCGTAGGCCGGGGCAGAGTTCCAGGGCGGTGGGTGAGAGGACTAGGCCTCAATCCAAGGAGATCCATTTGGTGACCAAGCAGCAGTGAAAATAAAAAGGCCCAAATGTCAAAGAATGCCATTTCTGCAACTGAAAGTGAAACATTTGAAAGTGACACATTTAAAATCAAGTTAAAGTGGGGTATGTTCAAAAATGTCAGAGGCGGTAATGAGCAGCAGAGGCAGGCCGGGGCAGAGTTCCAGGGCCAGGGGTGTGACGGCAGGCAGCGTAGGCCGGGGCAGAGTTCCAGGGCGGTGGGTGAGAGGACTAGGCCTCAATCCAAGGAGATCCATTTGGTGACCAAGCAGCAGTGAAAATAAAAAGGCCCAAATGTCAAAGAATGCCATTTCTGCTACTGAAAGTGAAACATTTGAAAGTGAAACATTTAAAATCAAGTTAAAGTGGGGTATGTTCAAAAATGTCAGAGGCGGTGGTGAACAGCAAGGGCAGGCCGGGGCAGAGTTCCAGGGCCAGGGGTGTGACGGCAGGCAGCGTAGGCCGGGGCAGAGTTCCAGGGCGGTGGGTGAGAGGACTAGGCCTCAATCCAAGGAGATCCATTTGGTGACCAAGCAGCAGTGAAAATAAAAAGGCCCAAATGTCAAAGAATGCCATTTCTGCTACTGAAAGTGAAACATTTAAAAGTGACACATTTAAAATCAAGTTAAAGTGGGGTATGTTCAAAAATGTCAGAGGCGGTAGTGAACAGCAGAGGTAGGCCGGGGCAGAGTTCCAGGGCCAGGGGTGTCACGGCAGGCAGCGTAGGCCGGGGAAGAGTTCCAGGGCGGTGGGGAGAGGACTAGGCCTCAATCCAAGGGGATCCATTTGGTGACCAAGCAGCAGTGAAAATGAAAAGGCCCAAATGTCAAAGAATGCCATTTCTGCAACTGAAAGTGAAACATTTGAAAGTGACACATTTAAAATCAAGTTAAAGTGGGGTATGTTCAAAAATGTCAGAGGCGGTAGTGAACAGCAGAGGTAGGCCGGGGCAGAGTTCCAGGGCCAGGGGTGTCACGGCAGGCAGCGTAGGCCGGGGCAGAGTTCCAGGGCAGTGGGGAGAGGACTAGGCCTCGATCTAAGGAGATCCATTTGGTGACCAAACAGCAGTGAAAATAAAAAGGCCCAAATGTCAAAGAATGACATTTTTGATACTGAAAGTGAACCATTTAAAATCAAGTGAAAGTGGAGTACGTTCAAAAATGTCAGAGGCGGTGGTGAACAGCAGGGGCAGGCCGGGGCATAGTTCCAGGGCCAGAGTGTGACGGCAGCACAGGCCGGGGCAGAGCTCCAGGGCCAGAGTGTGACGGCAGGCAGCATAGGCCGGGGCACAGTTCCAGGGCCAGAGTGTGACGGCAGGCAGCGTAGGCCGGGGCAGAGTTCCAGGGCGGTGGGGAGAGGACTAGGCCTCGAGATAAGGTGATCCATTTGGTGACCAAGCAGCAGTGGAAATAAAAAGGCCCAAATTTCAAAGAATGACATTTTTGATACTGAAAGTGAAACATTTAAAATCAAGTTAAAGTGGGGTACGTTCAAAAATGTCAGAGGCGGTAATGAGCAGCAGAGGCAGGCCGTGGGCACAGTTCCAGGGCCAGAGTGTGACGGCAGCACAGGCCGGGGCAGAGTTCCAGGGCCAGAGTGTGACGGCAGGCAGCATAGGCCGGGGCACAGTTCCAGGGCCAGAGTGTGACGGCACGCAGCGTAGGCCGGGGCAGAGTTCCAGGGCGGTGGGGAGAGGACTAGGCCTCGAGATAAGGAGATCCATTTGGTGACCCAACAGCAGTGAAAATAAAAAGGCCCAAATGTCAAAGAATGACATTTCTGCTACTGAAAGTGACACATTTAAAATCAAGTGAAAGTGGGGTATGTTCAAAAAATGTCAGAGGCGGTAATGAGCAGCAGAGGCAGGCCGGGGCACAGTTCCAGGGCCAGAGTGTGACACTGTCCGCCGATAGATAACCCTTTGCACATTATCGTCATCATCATTATCAGCAGCAGTTGCTGTCAGCCAGCTCCAGAGTGTATGAGCGGCGTGTGCTGCCCATTGCAGCCCAGGGTAGAGGAGCCGTGTGCAAGCTGTGCATGCCCGGGGGCAACAGTGTATGAGCTCCTCAGCGCCAGCGGGGGGGGGTCCCACTATGTCCCAAGCCGCCTGACATGTACTTCCGGTCGGCTAGGAGGTGGCATGTCAGCTGGGCTGTCAGCCAGCTCCAGAGTGTATGAGCGGTGTGTGCCTGCACCCGTGGGGGGGGGGGATACAGGAGCCATGGGGAAGCTGTGCAAGACCGGGGGCAGCCGTGTACGAGCTCCGCAGCGCCCCTTGTGGACTTCCAGGGCAAGAGCGATATGAGCGGCAAAGTCATGCCGACCTCCTGGAAGTCCCCGTCGGCTTCGCTCGCGGGTCGGTCCCGCTGATTTTTCTACCTTCATAATAAAAAAATCTTTTTTTTTTTATGGCATTTTCGGAAGCCTCAAGCCCACCTGGAGTTGCACGAGCAAGGCCACGTCGGCGTCTCCTTCCGAAAGCGGCCGGGAGCCAGTTCCGAGTATGAGCGGCGTGTGCCTGCCTTTTGCACCCGTGGGGGGATAGAGGGGCCCCTGGGGAGCTTGTACATGCCGGCAGCTTCCTTGTGGGAGCTCCACAGCGCCCGCGGCGAGTCCCGTTGTGTCCAGCCGGCTGACAAGCACTTCCGGTCCGCGAAGGATGCATGTCAGCGGCGGTGTGCCCGCTCCGGGTATGAGCGGCGTGTGCCTGCCTATGGCATCCTTGGGGGGATAGAGGAGCCATGGGGAAGCCGTGCCAGCCCGGTTGCAGCCGTGTATGAGCTCCTCAGCGCCAGCCTCGGAGTTTGAGGGCTTTAGCGGTATGCACGGCCAACTCATGCCGACCTCCTGGAACTCCCCGTCGGCTTCGCTCGCGGGTCGGTCCCGCTGATTTTTCTACCTTCATAATAAAAAAATCTTTTTTTTTTTATGGCATTTTCGGAAGCCTCAAGCCCACCTGGAGTTGCACGAGCAAGGCCACGTCGGCGTCTCCTTCCGAAAGCGGCCGGGAGCCAGTTCCGAGTATGAGCGGCGTGTGCCTGCCTTTTGCACCCGTGGGGGGATAGAGGGGCCCCTGGGGAGCTTGTACATGCCGGCAGCTTCCTTGTGGGAGCTCCACAGCGCCCGCGGCGAGTCCCGTTGTGTCCAGCCGGCTGACAAGCACTTCCGGTCCGCGAAGGATGCATGTCAGCGGCGGTGTGCCCGCTCCGGGTATGAGCGGCGTGTGCCTGCCTATGGCATCCTTGGGGGGATAGAGGAGCCATGGGGAAGCCGTGCCAGCCCGGTTGCAGCCGTGTATGAGCTCCTCAGCGCCAGCCTCGGAGTTTGAGGGCTTTAGCGGTATGCACGGCCAACTCATGCCGACCTCCTGGAACTCCCCGTCGGCTTCGCTCGCGGGTCGGTCCCGCTGATTTTTCTACCTTCATAATAAAAAAATCTTTTTTTTTTTATGGCATTTTCGGAAGCCTCAAGCCCACCTGGAGTTGCACGAGCAAGGCCACGTCGGCGTCTCCTTCCGAAAGCGGCCGGGAGCCAGTTCCGAGTATGAGCGGCGTGTGCCTGCCTTTTGCACCCGTGGGGGGATAGAGGGGCCCCTGGGGAGCTTGTACATGCCGGCAGCTTCCTTGTGGGAGCTCCACAGCGCCCGCGGCGAGTCCCGTTGTGTCCAGCCGGCTGACAAGCACTTCCGGTCCGCGAAGGATGCATGTCAGCGGCGGTGTGCCCGCTCCGGGTATGAGCGGCGTGTGCCTGCCTATGGCATCCTTGGGGGGATAGAGGAGCCATGGGGAAGCCGTGCCAGCCCGGTTGCAGCCGTGTATGAGCTCCTCAGCGCCAGCCTCGGAGTTTGAGGGCTTTAGCGGTATGCACGGCCAACTCATGCCGACCTCCTGGAACTCCCCGTCGGCTTCGCTCGCGGGTCGGTCCCGCTGATTTTTCTACCTTCATAATAAAAAAATCTTTTTTTTTTTATGGCATTTTCGGAAGCCTCAAGCCCACCTGGAGTTGCACGAGCAAGGCCACGTCGGCGTCTCCTTCCGAAAGCGGCCGGGAGCCAGTTCCGAGTATGAGCGGCGTGTGCCTGCCTTTTGCACCCGTGGGGGGATAGAGGGGCCCCTGGGGAGCTTGTACATGCCGGCAGCTTCCTTGTGGGAGCTCCACAGCGCCCGCGGCGAGTCCCGTTGTGTCCAGCCGGCTGACAAGCACTTCCGGTCCGCGAAGGATGCATGTCAGCGGCGGTGTGCCCGCTCCGGGTATGAGCGGCGTGTGCCTGCCTATGGCATCCTTGGGGGGATAGAGGAGCCATGGGGAAGCCGTGCCAGCCCGGTTGCAGCCGTGTATGAGCTCCTCAGCGCCAGCCTCGGAGTTTGAGGGCTTTAGCGGTATGCACGGCCAACTCATGCCGACCTCCTGGAACTCCCCGTCGGCTTCGCTCGCGGGTCGGTCCCGCTGATTTTTCTACCTTCATAATAAAAAAATCTTTTTTTTTTTATGGCATTTTCGGAAGCCTCAAGCCCACCTGGAGTTGCACGAGCAAGGCCACGTCGGCGTCTCCTTCCGAAAGCGGCCGGGAGCCAGTTCCGAGTATGAGCGGCGTGTGCCTGCCTTTTGCACCCGTGGGGGGATAGAGGGGCCCCTGGGGAGCTTGTACATGCCGGCAGCTTCCTTGTGGGAGCTCCACAGCGCCCGCGGCGAGTCCCGTTGTGTCCAGCCGGCTGACAAGCACTTCCGGTCCGCGAAGGATGCATGTCAGCGGCGGTGTGCCCGCTCCGGGTATGAGCGGCGTGTGCCTGCCTATGGCATCCTTGGGGGGATAGAGGAGCCATGGGGAAGCCGTGCCAGCCCGGTTGCAGCCGTGTATGAGCTCCTCAGCGCCAGCCTCGGAGTTTGAGGGCTTTAGCGGTATGCACGGCCAACTCATGCCGACCTCCTGGAACTCCCCGTCGGCTTCGCTCGCGGGTCGGTCCCGCTGATTTTTCTACCTTCATAATAAAAAAATCTTTTTTTTTTTATGGCATTTTCGGAAGCCTCAAGCCCACCTGGAGTTGCACGAGCAAGGCCACGTCGGCGTCTCCTTCCGAAAGCGGCCGGGAGCCAGTTCCGAGTATGAGCGGCGTGTGCCTGCCTTTTGCACCCGTGGGGGGATAGAGGGGCCCCTGGGGAGCTTGTACATGCCGGCAGCTTCCTTGTGGGAGCTCCACAGCGCCCGCGGCGAGTCCCGTTGTGTCCAGCCGGCTGACAAGCACTTCCGGTCCGCGAAGGATGCATGTCAGCGGCGGTGTGCCCGCTCCGGGTATGAGCGGCGTGTGCCTGCCTATGGCATCCTTGGGGGGATAGAGGAGCCATGGGGAAGCCGTGCCAGCCCGGTTGCAGCCGTGTATGAGCTCCTCAGCGCCAGCCTCGGAGTTTGAGGGCTTTAGCGGTATGCACGGCCAACTCATGCCGACCTCCTGGAACTCCCCGTCGGCTTCGCTCGCGGGTCGGTCCCGCTGATTTTTCTACCTTCATAATAAAAAAATCTTTTTTTTTTTATGGCATTTTCGGAAGCCTCAAGCCCACCTGGAGTTGCACGAGCAAGGCCACGTCGGCGTCTCCTTCCGAAAGCGGCCGGGAGCCAGTTCCGAGTATGAGCGGCGTGTGCCTGCCTTTTGCACCCGTGGGGGAATAGAGGAGCCATGGGGAAGCTGTGCATGCCCAAGCTTCAAACTGTCACCATGTCAACAGACATGGTGACAGCGTCCCGATCGCAAAGCAGGATTCAAACAGGACCAATCAGAGTGGTCCCTGTGCCGGAAACGAGCTGTGATTGGTCAGTACTGACAGGCCAATCATAGCGCAGGAGCAGTGTTGCCTGCCTATTGCACCCGTGGGGGGAATAGAGGAGCCATGGGGAAGCTGTGCATGCCCAAGCTTCAAACTGTCACCATGTCAACAGACATGGTGACAGTGTCCCGATCGCAAAGCAGGATTCAAACAGGACCAATCAGAGTGGTCCCTGTGCCGGAAACGAGCTGTGATTGGTCAGTACTGACAGGCCAATCACAGCGCAGTAGCAGTGGTGCCTGCCTATTGCACCCGTGGGGGGGATAGAGGAGCCATGGGGAAGCTGTGCATGCCCAAGCTTCAAACTGTCACCATGTCAACAGACATGGTGACAGCGTCCCGATCACAAAGCAGGATTCAAACAGGACCAATCAGAGTGGTCCCTGTGCCGGAAACGAGCTGTGATTGGTCAGTACTGACAGGCCAATCACAGCGCAGGAGCAGTGGTTTGCCGGCATCTCCGTCTCTGACAAGCTCTTTCCTGTCAGAGAGCTTGTGAGAGACGGAGACAGGAATAAATACAGTGCGTAAGTTCAAAAAAACCAGCGATCTGCCGCTTTTCTGCCCTTTTGTGCCCACTAACCTGTTTTTAGTTAGTTAGGTAGCACAAGTTTTTCAGTATGGCCAAAAGAGTCTTTTCAGCCGAGGAAGCATCTGCAATGCTGTGTTCCGACACGGACAGCGCAAGTGAAGGTGAGGAGCAGTTCGTGCTTCCATCTTCCTCTGCATCTAGTGACTCTGAATCTGCACCCCCCAGTCGGCGTAGAAGAGCCGTAGTTCCTGATCTGCCTGAGCTGACCTGGGAAGCTGCAGAGAATTATACCCCCCAGGTGCCTGAGTTTACAGCCCGCTCAGGCATTCAAATTGAAATGACGGGTTTCAGCCCCATTGATTATTTTAACCTTTTTTTTTCAGACTCCCTTTTAGCGTTAATGGTCCAGCAGACCAACATCTATGCGGAACAATTTATCGCCCAGAACCCTGACTCTTATTATGGGAGAAGCCAAAATTGGACCCCCACAAACCTAGTGGAATTGAGGAAGTTTTGGGGCATATTTTTAAGTTTTGGCCTAATAAAAAAGCCTAGGATTAGAGACTATTGGTCCCTTGATATTTTATATAACACCCCCATTTACCGCACAGTAATGCCAAGGAAGCGCTTCGAAGCCATCCTGAAATTCCTTCATTATAATGATAATAGCCAGTGCCCACCCCCACAGGCCCCAAATTTTGATAGGCTATATAAAATACGACCATTGATTGCCCACTACTCCCAAATTTTTTCCCACGTTTATACCCCCCAGCAAAATATTTCGGTAGATGAATCCCTAGTCAGCTTCAAGGGTAGACTGCACTTCAGGCAGTATCTACCCAATAAAAGAGCCCGGTACGGCATAAAGCTCTACAAGCTGTGCGAAAGTGCCACCGGTTACACCTACTCCTTTAGGGTCTATGAGGGAAAAGACTCTCATATAGATCCCCCAGAATGCCCCCCTTTCCTTGGAATTAGTGGAAATATCGTATGGGATCTTATCCATCCTTTACTTGGGAAAGGCTATCATCTTTATCTGGACAACTTTTATAACAGTGTCCCCTTAGTAAAAGTTCTCTTGTCCAGATCCACCTTGGCATGCGGAACAATCCGCAAAAATAAGAAGGGCCTCCCCAAAACATTGCTGGGTCAGATCCTAAAATTAGGAGAGAGCAAAGCTTTCTGCTGCGACAATCTGCTCCTCCTAAAGTATAAGGATAAAAGGGACGTCCTTATACTGACCAGCATACACGACAGCAGATGCAGCCTAGTCCCTGTACGTGGATCCACTTCCCAAGTCCCAAAACCATATTGTGTACAGGAGTACAACAAGTATATGGGTGGCGTTGACCTGTCCGACCAGGTTATAAAACCATACAACGCCATGCGCAAGACCAGAGTATGGTATAAGAAGCTGTCTGTGCATCTTACACAGATGGCTTTATACAACGCCTTTGTCCTCTATAGATATGCCAGCAGTGGAGGTACGTTCCTGCAATTTCAGGAAAAGGTCATAAAGTCCCTGATGTTTGGTAACCAGGAAGGAGAGGGCAGTTCATCTGGCTCTTCCGTCAGTAGGATAATTCCCGGCCAGCATTTCCCCACAGAAATCCCCCCCACTGAAAAAAAAAAGAAGCCCCAAAAAAAATGCCGTGTGTGTGCCAAGCGAGGCATTCGTAAGGACACCACATACCATTGTGAGACATGTCCCACAAATCCCGGCCTGTGCATGAAACAATGTTTCAAAATTTATCATACCTCCTTGGATTTTTAATTTATTTATTCATTATTCACCTTTTCTGTCTCCCATACTGGCCATGACCAATTATTAATTTTTCTACTGACCAGCCCCATTTAAAATTTGATCATTTAAAAATTGTAAAAAAAACACCTAAAACAAAACTAAAAATTCTCACTATACCCCTAGATAATTTCCTCAATGGGTGTAGTTTCCGAAATGGGGTCACTTGTGGGGGGTTTTCACTGTTTTGTCCCCTCAGGGGCTTTGTAAATGTGACAAGGCCTCTCAAACCATTCCTGCTAAATGTGATCTCCCAAAGCCAAATGGCACTCCATCCCTTCTAAGCCCTGCCCTGTGTTCAAATATCCGTTTATTACCACATGTGGGGTATTGTTTTACTCGGGAGAAATTGCTTTACAAATTTTACGGTGCTTTTTCTCCTTCAGTCCTTGTGGAAATGAGAAAAAAATGGCTAAACCTAAATTTTCTTTGAATAAATGTTGATTTTAATTTTCACGGCCTACTTCCAATAAATTCTGTAAAAAACCTGTGCGGTCAAAATGCTCACCATACCCCTAGATAATTTCCTTGAGGTGTCTAGTTTCCCAGATGGGGTCACTTGTGGGGGGTTTCCACTGTTTTGTCCCCTCAGGGGCTTTGTAAATGTGACAAGGCCTCTCAAACCATTCCTGCTAAATGTGATCTCCCAAAGCCAAATGGCACTCCATCCCTTCTAAGCCCTGCCCTGTGTTCAAATATCCGTTTATTACCACATGTGGGGTATTGTTTTACTCGGGAGAAATTGCTTTACAAATTTTACGGTGCTTTTTCTCCTTCAGTCCTTGTGGAAATGAGAAAAAAATGGCTAAACCTAAATTTTCTTTGAATAAATGTTGATTTTAATTTTCACGGCCTACTTCCAATAAATTCTGTAAAAAACCTGTGCGGTCAAAATGCTCACCATACCCCTAGATAATTTCCTTGAGGTGTCTAGTTTCCCAGATGGGGTCACTTGTGGGGGGTTTCCACTGTTTTGTCCCCTCAGGGGCTTTGTAAATGTGACAAGGCCTCTCAAACCATTCCTGCTAAATGTAATCTCCCAAAGCCAAATGGCACTCCATCCCTTCTAAGCCCTGCCCTGTGTTCAAATATCCGTTTATTACCACATGTGGGGTATTGTTTTACTCGGGAGAAATTGCTTTACAAATTTTACGGTGCTTTTTCTCCTTCAGTCCTTGTGGAAATGAGAAAAAAATGGCTAAACCTAAATTTTCTTTGAATAAATGTTGATTTTAATTTTCACGGCCTACTTCCAATAAATTCTGTAAAAAACCTGTGCGGTCAAAATGCTCACCATACCCCTAGATAATTTCCTTGAGGTGTCTAGTTTCCCAGATGGGGTCACTTGTGGGGGGTTTCCACTGTTTTGTCCCCTCAGGGGCTTTGTAAATGTGACAAGGCCTCTCAAACCATTCCTGCTAAATGTGATCTCCCAAAGCCAAATGGCACTCCATCCCTTCTAAGCCCTGCCCTGTGTTCAAATATCCGTTTATTACCACATGTGGGGTATTGTTTTACTCGGGAGAAATTGCTTTACAAATTTTACGGTGCTTTTTCTCCTTCAGTCCTTGTGGAAATGAGAAAAAAATGGCTAAACCTAAATTTTCTTTGAATAAATGTTGATTTTAATTTTCACGGCCTACTTCCAATAAATTCTGTAAAAAACCTGTGCGGTCAAAATGCTCACCATACCCCTAGATAATTTCCTTGAGGTGTCTAGTTTCCCAGATGGGGTCACTTTTGGGTGATTTGTACTGTTTTGTCACTGCAAGAGCCCTTCTAACAAAATAAGGCCCCAAAATCCACTAGGTGTTCCTTTGCTTCTGAGGCCTGTGCTTCATTCCAGTAGCACGCTACGACCACATGTGGGATATTTCCTAAAACTGCAGAAACTGGGCAACAAATATTGAGTTGAATTTCTCTGCTAAAACCTTCTGTGTAATAAAAAAATAGTATTAAAAATTTATTTCTGCCAATAAATATGAAATTTGTAAATTCCACCTCTACTTTGCTTTAATTCCTGTGAAATGTGTAAAGGGTTAAGACATTTTCTAAATGCTGTTTTGAATACTTTGAGGGGTGAAGTTTTTAAAATGGGGTGACTTTTTGGGGGTTTCTAATATATAAGGCCCTCAAAGCCACTTCACAACTGAACTGGCCCCTGTAAAAATGGCCTTTTGGCATTTTCTTGAAAATGTGAGAAATTGCTGCTAAAGTTGTAAGCCTTGTGATGTCATAGAAAAATAAAAGGATGTTCAAAAAATGATGCCAATCTAAAGTAGACATATGGGTGATGTTAATTAGCAACCATTTTGTGTGGTATAACTGCCTGTCTTACAAGCAGATACATTTAAATTGAGAAAAATGCTAATTTTTGCAATTTTTCTCTAATTTTCGGTGTTTTTCACAATTAAATATAGAATATATCGAGCAAATTTTGCTAGTAACTTAAAGTGCAATGTGTCACGAGAAAACAATCTCAGAATCGCTTGGATAGGTGAAAGCATTCCAGAGTTATTACCACATAAAGTGAACATGTCAGATTTGAAAAATGAGGCTCTGTCAGGAAGGTCAAAAGTGGCTAGGGCGGGAAGGGGTTAAAGTCCATCCTTATGGTCCCTGTGAGCTGGAGATCCATAAGGACCCTGGAAACTACAATAACATTTCTGTTTAAAAGCAGATATAATCATAGTGGCCAGCAGGTGTCAGTATCAGTCAGTGATGATGTCTCCTGATCATAGAGAGACCAGCAGAAGAAGACTGGAGTCGGTAAGAAGTGATTTTACATTGGAGAGGGGGGCTGTGGTTTACATATTTGGGGGACATGTGGCTGACACTTATGTAACAAGCACTGTATAATGTGGACAGTGACTGGCAATTTGTATAATGGAGACAGTGACTGTCACTTTGTATATTGTGGCATGTTTCTGGTACTTTGTATATGATAAAAATATCTCCTCTATACAAGTTCTTCTAAATATTCCAAATTGTCTTTTCATAAAATATAATTTTATTTAATGGGTAACAACTTTTTGCACGTGTCTGGTAACGTGGCTGAGAGGTGTAAATTGCTGGATTAAAGGGGTTGTCCCAAGTTGACTCAAATTTTTTTTTATATACATTCTAAGCAGGAAATGAATTTTAAAACATTTGGTGTTAAAAAAAAATTAAAATTAATTTCCTAAGTGCCTTTTTTTTACACTTGATAACTCAGCAAGTGCTGGTTATCTTTTCTAAAAAGGGGCGTGAGCGGCTCGATGTCAATCAAGCCGCTCCGCTCTGCAGTGTGCACGCTCCCGATGTTGCTAGATACTGTAGTTCTAGCAACATCGGGAGAATGTTCGTCTCAAGCGGGCATGGTAAGCCCGATTGAGACGAACTTACCGTGAATGTCATCAACCCTACACTACACTACACTACATTCACCCCGTTTCGGCAAACCACTTTTCCCTCCCCCACCCTGTCACTACATGTAATGTTTGTACCCGCCGCACCGATGCTGCATCAGCACCCGGCGAACAACTAAAAATATATAAAATAAAATAATAATCACCTAAGACGTTCTAACGGCGCTCTGAACGGTCCCGTCACTTGCCATCTTCCTTCTTCTTGGCGCCGCTCGCATTCATAGTAACAATGCGTTGTGGCGCAGATGACGTAATCATATCAGGCCCACGTGATTACTTCATCTGCGCCCACCGCTCTGTTATTGTGAATGGGAGAAGAAAAGTGACGGGACCGTTCAGCTCTTCGTGGGAACGTCTTAGGTGAGTTTATTTTTGTATGTATGTTATTATGTATGTTGGTATGTATGTTGTTATGTATGTTGGTATGTATGTATGTATGTATGTATGTATGTATGTATGTATATGTTTTCTTGTATGTATTTTGTCATGTTTGTATGTGTATATGTGCATGTATGTGCATGTATGTTTGCATGTATGTATGTTTTCATGTATGTATGTTTGCAAGTATGTATGTTTGCATGTATGTATGTTTGCATGTATGTATGTTTGCATATATGTATGTTTGCTTGTATGTATGTTTGCTTGTATGTATGTTTGCTTGTATGTATGTTTGCTTGTATGTATGTTTGCATATTTGTATGTGTATATGTGCATGTATGTGTATATGTGCATGTATTTTTGCTTGTATGTATGTTTGCTTGTATGTATGTATGTATGCTTGCTTGTATGTATGTATGTATGTTTGCATGTATGTATGTTTGCTTGTATGTATGTTTGCTTGTATGTATGTTTGCTTGTATGTATGTTTGCTTGTATGTATGTTTGCTTGTATGTATGTTTGCTTGTAGGTATGTATGTTTGCTTGTATGTATGTATGTATGTATATGTTTTCATGTATGTATGTTTGCATGTATGTATGTTTGCATATATGTATGTTTGCTTGTATGTATGTTTGCTTGTATGTTTGCTTGTATGTATGTTTGCTTGTATGTATGTTTGCATGTATGTATGTTTGCATATACGTATGTTTGTTTGTTTGTATGTTTGCTTGTATGTATGTATGTATGTTTGCATGTATGTATGTTTGCATATATGTATGTTTGCTTGTATATATGTTTGCTTGTATGTTTGCTTGTATGTATGTTTGCTTGTATGTATGTTTGCATGTATGTATGTTTGCATATACGTATGTTTGCTTGTATGTTTGCTTGTATGTATGTATGTTTGCATGTTTGTATGTGTATATGTGCATGTATGTGTATATGTGCATGTATGTTTGCTTGTATGTATGTTTGCTTGTATGTATGTATGTATGCTTGCTTGTATGTATGTATGTTTGCATGTATGTATGTTTGCTTGTATGTTTGCTTGTATGTATGTTTTCTTGTATGTATGTTTGCTTGTATGTATGTTTGCTTGTATGTATGTATGTATGTTTGTATGTGCATGTATGTTTGCATGTATGTATGTTTTCATGTATGTATGTTTTCATGTATGTATGTTTTCTTGTATGTATGTTTTCTTGTATGTATGTTTTCTTGTATGTATGTTTTCTTGTATGTATGTTTTCTTGTATGTATGTTTTCTTGTATGTATGTTTTCTTGTATGTATGTTGTCATGTTTGTATGTGTGTATGTTTTCATGTATGTGTTTTCATGTATGTATGTTGTCATGTTTGTATGTGTATATGTGCATGTATGTTTGCATGTATGTATGTTTTCATGTATGTATGTTTGCATGTATGTATGTATGTTGTCATGTTTGTATGTGTGTATGTTTTCATGTATGTGTTTTCATGTAGGTATGTTTGTATGTATGTTTTCATGTATGTATGTTGTCATGTTTGTATGTGTATACGTGCATGTATGTTTGCATGTATGTATGTATGTTTGTTTGTATATATGTCTGTATGGCCATGTATGATACTGTCTGCTGGCGCCCTGTATCTAAGCCAACTTTGCCGCAGGCTTCTATACATGGTATAACAGTCAGTATCACACATGAAAGTGAAAGTAAGCCTACGACATGTTTTATTTCATTTTTTTTTTTTATATTTTTGATTTTTTACAGGTTTGGTGTTTGGACTACGTCGGTTTCGAGGACTACTTAGATGACGCTTTTTTTTCATCAATAAAATGGTTAATGAGGGTTGTGTTGGGGGTGCTTTATTTCAATAAAATATTTTATCTATATCTTTGTCTTTTCTTTTCAAGTTTTATTACTATCACTTTAGTAATGGCCGCTGTCTGAGTGACAAGGTCCATTACTAAGGGGAGGCTTAGTGTTAGCCGGTACAGAGGCTAACACTAAACACCATTATTACCCCGGTACCCACCACCACCAGGGGTGCCGGGAAGAGCTGGGTACGATCCAGTACCCGACCATCTGTTGTGATGGTAGGGCTCTGGGGCGGCCGCAGGCTGGTATTATGAGGCTGGGAAGGGCCAAAAACAGTGGACCTTCCCACCCTTGTAATGCTAGGCTGCTGCTGTGTTGTATCTGGCTGGTTATAAAAATGGGGGGGACCCCACGTCATTTTTATTAATTATTTATTTATTATTTTTATTAAAAAGACATGGGGTTCCACCCAATTTATCATAACCAGCCACAAACAACACAGTGTTATTAGCCTGGGAATGGACAAAACCAGTGGCCCCTCCCACCCGTGTAATGCCAGGCTGCTGCGGCCTTGTATATGGCTGGTTATTAAAAATGTGGGGGACCCAACGTCTATTGTTACATTTTACACAAAAACGACGTGGGTTTCCCCCCCATTTTTATAACCAGCCCGATACAACACAGCAGCAGCAGCCTAGCATTACAAGGGTGGGAAGGTCCACTGTTTTTGGCCCTTCCCAGCCTCATAATACCAGCCTACGGCCGCCCCAGTACCCGACCATCACAACAGATGGTCGGGTACTGGATCGTACCAAGCTCTTCCCAGCACCCCTGGTGGTGGTGGGTACCGGGGTAATAATGGGTGGTTAGTGCTAGCCTCTGCACCGGCTAACACTAAGTACCGCCTTAATAATGGACGCTGTCAATCAGCCAACTACCATTATCTAGGCACTAATAAAGTTTGAAAAACAAACACAAAGACAATTTTTTTTTATTGAAATAAGAAATCCCCAACAAAACCCTCGTTAACCATTTTATTAAAATTTTCAAAAAACGTAGATCTACGCAGTAGTCCAACGAATCGAAAGACGTAGTCCAATCGGTACATCAAAATCTGCAACAACATTAAAAAAAAGTTAGCAATGTGAACAATACCGATACTTATACTCACCTACACACACACACAAACAACCACACACAAACATATACACAAACACATATAAACACACACCCATATATTACACAAACACACACATAAACACACATATACACACACACACATATACACACACACATATACACACAAACAGATACACAAACACATGTACACAAACACACCCATATATACACAAACATATACACAAACATATATACACAAACACACACACACATATATACACAAACACACACACATATACACAAACACACACGTATACAAAAACACACACAAACATATACACACAAACCTATACACATATGCACAAACACACCCATATATACACAAACACACACACACATATGCATACATATACACATATGCACAAACACACCCATATATACACAAACACACACATATACACACACACACACACACACACACACATATACATATACAAAAACGCACAAACATATACACACAAACATATGCACAAACACACCCACATACACAAACACACACACACATAAACACACACAAACATATACACAAACACACATATACACATAAACATATACACAAACACATGTACACAAACAAACCCACATATACACAAACATATACATATATACACAAACACACCCATATATACACACACACACATATACACAAACACACCCATATATACACAAACACACACACATAAACACACCAAAAAAGCACACACACATATACACACAAACATATACACATATACACACAAACATATGTACACACACAACCATATATACACAAACACATACACAAACCCACACATATACAAAAACACACACACAAACATATACACACAAACATATACACAAACACACCCATATATACACATACACAAATATACACAAACACAAAAATATACACAAACATATACACACAAATACACCCATATATACACTCACACATAAACACACACACACATATACACAAACACACCCATATATACACAAACACAGACACACACACACACACACTTACCTTTAGCGGAGCGCAGACTTCTCGCGACGGGTGCCTTCCACTTCATCTCCTTGCATCTCCTGCGCATGCGCCGAGATGCGCGTTCATGAGTAAATTACATCCTCTGCTCCGGACGCAGAGGATGTCATTACGCATGCGCGGCCACCGCTAAAGGTAAATAGCGGTGGCCGGGAACCTAGGCAACGAGCAGGATACAAAGAGGGACCGACCGCAACTTCAATCAACGATATCAAGAAAACTACATCGCTGGACGACGGACAGGTAATTAGAATTCTTCTTATTTTTACATGGGGGAGCTTTATAGCTCCATTTATCAACTTGGGACAACCCCTTTAAGGCTCAAGTTGTCGGTATCTTTTCCAGAAGCACTTCCCTTTCATCATTTTAGTAGAACACACTTTTCGTTAAAGAGTAAAAAGTTTCAGATCCCACCACTGCCATAGTTTTTTGTTTTTTTTTTGCATTTCCCCTGTTTCCACTTTATACAGTACGTTATATTGGAATGATCTCATGTAAAGTTTTTATACTCTATCACAATATAAATATAATTTACCGTTCTACATTTCACTCTAAAGAACTGACTAAAGTCCATCCTGTGCGCCGGAGATCCATCAGTAAATGCTTAGAAGACCCTAGTAGTTGGCAGGTATATGATTAATACGAAAAAAATAATGTGCCTAGGGCACACTGAAACCCAATTTCCCAACTACTAACTAAACAATGATAAAATATAACTTTTATTGTAATGCTATTAAGATGTCCATCGAGAGACACACGACAGACACAATGAGTTAAAATTCTAGCCAGAGTCAGCTAGCACACGCTCTATATGAACTATGCCTTCACTGTGGCAGGATAGAGTGTGATAAGTACGAGAGTATAAATGTTTAGAACAGCAGCTGCAGACTGCTGAACACACATGGATATTGTAAATATATGTGCTATAGAGGCTAGTATGACACGGCTGTTTAAAAATATCTTAGCCCCCCCCCCCCCCCCGACATGTTTTGCTGTAAACACAGCATCCTCAGGGGATCAAAATAGGGCTAAGATATTTTTAAACAGCTGTGTCATACTAGCCTCTATAGCACGTATATTTACAATATCCATGTGTGTTCAGCAGTCTGCAGCTGCTGTTCTAAACATATATACTCTCGTACTTATCCATACCTCCCAACCGTCCCGGATCTGGTGGGACAGTCTCGGTTTCTCACCGCTGGCCCGCCATCCCGGGCGGTCTGTAAATGTCCCGCTGGGTGCTACATCAGAACAGCTGATCGCTGCTGACTGCAGCAGCGATCAGAAAAAGGCAGGAGTCTTGCAGCGGTGTTCTCACTGGGATCTATACCGGCCCGTGAGTGGAACAGTCCAGTCATCTGACCTGTCAACTGACCTCACCGGTCAGGTGACTGGACTGGTTCACTCCCGGGCCGGCATCGACACCAGTGAGAACGCCGCTGCAAGACTCCTGCCTTTTTCTGATGGTGAGTGATGGGGCTATTCACACAAACGATTGTTTGACGGCCCGGGAAACCTGGCCATCAAAAAATGGGACATGCCCTATTTTCGGCCATTTACCCGGCCGCCCGACTCCCATAGAAGTCTATGGGGCCGGGTAACACACGGCCATCACCGGATGTGTCCTGAGTGACGGCCGTGTCTTCCATCGCTCGTGCTCTCTCTCCTCCTCCTCACAGTGCAGAGTGCATGTGAGGAGGAGGAGGGTCATTTTTGGCTCCCTGTAGGAGTTGGAATCCACAATCTCCGGGATTGGGGATTCCGCTGCAGGAGAAGTGAGTGACTGCACTGTCCATATATGGACACAGCGACGTCACTCACTTCTGAAGCGGAATCACTGACCCTGTGGCCGGGGATTCCGCTACAGGAGAAGTAAGTGACTACACTGTCCATATATGGACACAGTGACGTCACTCACTTCTGAAGCGGAATCCCCGACCCTGTGGCAGAGGATTCTTCTCCAGTAGAAGTCAGTGACTACACTGTCCATATATGGACATTGAAGTCAGTGACTTCTCCTGGAAGGAGGGGGGATCGGTGCAACCTACAAGGGGCTGTGTGGCATTACTTACAGGGGGCTGGGTGGAATTACCTGCAGGGGGCTGGGTGGCATTACCTGCAGGGGGCTGGGTGGCATTACCTACAGGGGGCTGGGTGGCATTACCTACAGGGGGCTGTGTGGCATTACCTACCAGGTGGGCTGTGGCATTATCTACAGAGGGCTGTGTGTGGCAACAAATTTAAATGAAATTCATCCGATTTTAAAACGGACAGGGAAAAAAAAACGGATGCAAAACGGGTCAATATCAGTCATTAAAAATGGCAACACGGCCAGGAACAGAATCGGAACGGATGAAAAACGGCCTGTTGTGTGAATAAAGCCTACCTCTACCGCTCTCTGCTCTGGCGGCAATGTGGCACCTACAGGGGGACTGTGTGGCGCTATCTACAGGGGGGCTGTGTGTGGCGCTATCTACAGGGGTGCTGTGTGTGGCGCTATCTACAGGGGGCTGTGTGTGGCGCTATCTAGAGGGGGCTGTGTGTGACGCTATCTACAGGGGGATTTGTGTGACGCTATCTACAGGGGGATGTGTGTGACGCTATCTACAGGGGGATGGGTGTGACGCTATGTACAGGGGGATGTGTGTGACGCTATCTACAGGGGGATGTGTGTGGCGCTATTTACAAGGGTTCTGTGTGTGGCGCTATCTACAGGGGTGCTGTTTGTGGCGCTATCTGCAGGGGTGCTACATGTGGCGCTATGTACAGGGGGGCTGTGTTGGGCACTATGTACAGGGGGCTGTATCTGACGCTATACAGGGGGGCAGTATATGGCGCTATGTACAGGGGGGCTGTGTCTGGCACTATCTACAGGTGGGCTGTGTGTGGCACTATCTACAGGGGGCTGTGTGTGGCGCCATCTACAGGGGGCTGTGTCTGACGCTATCTACAGGGGGCTGTATCTGGCGCTATCTACAGGGGGCTGTGTGTGGAGCTATCTACAGGGGGCTGTGTGTGGCGCTGTCTACAGGGGGGCTGTGTCTGACGCTATCTACAGGGGGGCTGTGTCTGGCACTATCTACAGGGGGCTGTGTCTGGCGCTATCTACAGGGGGGCTGTGTGTGGAGCTATCTACAGGGGGGCTGTGTCTGGCACTATCTACAGGGGGTCTGTGTGTGGAGCTCTCTACAGGGGGATGTGTGTGGCGCTATTTACAAGGGTTCTGTGTGTGGCGCTATCTACAGGGGTGCTGTTTGTGGCGCTATCTGCAGGGGTGCTGTGTGTGGCGCTATTTACAGGGGTGCTACATGTGGCGCTATGTACAGGGGGGCTGTGTGTGGCACTATGTACAGGGGGCTGTATCTGACGCTATACAGGGGGGCAGTATATGGCGCTATGTACAGGGGGGCTGTGTCTGGCACTATCTACAGGTGGGCTGTGTGTGGCACTATCTACAGGGGGCTGTGTGTGGCGCCATCTACAGGGGGCTGTGTCTGACGCTATCTACAGGGGGCTGTATCTGGCGCTATCTACAGGGGGCTGTGTGTGGAGCTATCTACAGGGGGCTGTGTGTGGCGCTGTCTACAGGGGGGCTGTGTCTGACGCTATCTACAGGGTGGCTGTGTCTGGCACTATCTACAGGGGGCTGTGTCTGGCGCTATCTACAGGGGGGCTGTGTGTGGAGCTATTTACAGGGGTGCTACATGTGGCGCTATGTACAGGGGGGCTGTGTGTGGAGCTCTCTACAGGGGACCTGTGTGTGGAGCTATTTACAGGGGGGCTGTGTCTGGTGCTATGTACAGGGGGGCTGTGTGTGGAGCAATCTACAGGGGGGCTTTGGTGGATGCTTTTTCCATTGACCGGTAGCAGAGTTACACAACTGAAAAAAAATCCCCATCATGTAACTCTGCTACCTGTCAATTGAAAAGTTATCCACCACAGGGTCTCCCTCTTTCATTGTTCTCAGCCTTTTGGTTTGTCCTGCAGTTGTTGCCGTCGTGATGAGCAAATGTTATACCCAAGATAGGAAAAGCAACATATAGACGATATAACCGGATCCATATTATATGTGATATCCAGACAGTCTAGAGATCCGCAGTGAGAATGTACGAGCGTTATTTGTAGAAGGATCAGGCTGTGATTTGATGTGTTTATGTGTAATATTGGGCGTGGTTAGGGGCGTGGCTTAAAATGTCCCTCTTTTCCGAATTCAAAAGTTGGGAGGTATGCTTATCACACTATCCTGCCACAGTGAAGGCATAGTTCATATAGAGCGTGTGCTAGCTGACTCTGGCAAGAATTTTAACTCATTGTGTCTGTCGTGTGTCTCTCCATGGACATCTTAATAGCATAACAATAAAAGTTATATTTTATCACTGTTTAGTTAGTAGTTGGGTTTCAGTGTGCCCTAGGCACATTATTTTTTTCGGAGATCCATCAGGACCCTGGAAAATACACAGTTGAGTCACATTTTTATGAAAACCTCCTACTTTCAAAGTCAGCACGTAGCCCATGAAGGAAGTAATGTGTCGTGGGCTTGGTGGATATATAGGTGTGGGATACGCTGTCTGAACACATATAACTCGTTGTTGCCATGGATAAAAGGAGCGATTTATCAGAGTTGCAAAAAGAGATGATCATTGGCTTTCAGGCCAAGGGTGGCAGTATTTCTCAAACAGCGCAGGTTGTGAACTGTTTGTGGTGAAAATGTATCGTAAGTGGACAATAGGCACCATTGGGAATAACCGACGTGGAAACTGCAGAGCACCATGTGCCATTGATGTGAGAACTGAACGTCGGCTACAAAGGTGCGCGAGGGCCGAATGACACGCTAAAGTGGAGCAGCTTACCGTGAAAATCAACCAGGCGGCTACCAGACGTGTGTCTAAAACAGCAATTCAGCAAACCCTACTGCGTATGGGGCTCAAAACCAGACGGATGGTCACTGCTCCTATGCTAACAATGGTGCATCAGAAAAAAAAGGGTCATATTGCATGGCAGTATTGGAATTGGGCCACCGATGATTGGCAAAGGGTTGCCTTCTCCGATGAGTGACCTTTTCTGCTTCATTGAACGGATGGATGTTGGTGTGTTAGACGAGAAACATCAGAGAACAAACACCCTGCAACCATTGCTGGAAGAACACAAGCTGGTGGCAGCAGCGTTATGGTCTGGGGAATTTTTTCGTGGCATACTCTGGGCCCACTCATCCACGTGGAAGGCACTCTGAACCGATTTGGGTATGAATCCATCGTTGCAGATCACGTCCACTCATATATGCGGCTTGTCTTCCCTGGGGCAGATGAAAAATCCTTCAGCAAGACAATGCGATATGTAAAATGGCTAGAAATGTCCGACAGTGGTTGGAAGAGCACGACAAAGACTTCGTAGTTCTTCCCTGCCCCCCTAATTTTCCAGACTTGAACCTAATTGAGCATTTGTGGGACCACCTTGATCGTCTTGTTCGCTCTATGGATCCTCCCTTACGCACCCTCCTACAAATTTGGGATGCACTGCAGTCAGCATGGTGCCAGATAACTGAGACAACTGACCAGCACCTTATTGAATCACTCCCAGCCCATCTGTCTGCTGTCCGTGCTGCACACGGCGGTTACTCTAGATATTAGCTGCTGGTCATAAAAATGGGACTCTACTGTGTACAATAATATTTATGTTTAATAGGAGACATAGTCAGTGTGGCCAGCAGGTGTCAGTATGAGTCAGTGATGATGACTACTGATCATAGAGAGACCAGCAGTAGAAGATTGGGGTCTGTAAGAAGTGAGAACTTTACATTGGCGCAGGGGGCTGTGATTTACATGTTTGGGGGGCATGTGACTGACACTTATGTGGAAAGTGTAGTATAATGGGCACAGTGACTGACACTTTGCATAATAGAGACAGTGGCTGGTATTTTGTATAATGGAAACAGTGATTTTTTTCTGTAAGCTCCGCCCCTCCGATTTTTAATAAAAATGAAAATCCCAGAAAAGTAAGTTTTTTTAATGAGTAAATAGTGTTGCAACTTTGGCAGTAGTAGTCAAATAATTGTCTAATTTTATAGAGACCGTCAAAACGTGTGTCCAGTGGGGGTGGGAAGTGACTGTTGTTATTGTAGTTCTGGAACATTTATATTGCTTCAAATCATGTCCTGTCCATTATTGTGCGGTAAAGGGGTTGTTATATAAAATATCAGGGGACCAATAGTTTTTACTACTTGGGTTTATTTTTTTTAGACTAAATCTCCTTTTCTCATCTTGTCATATAGAACAGTTTGCTCAAGGAAGTAACTAAGCCCGTACATGATGAAAAAATATTATTTGTATAGGTAGTTAACTAATAAAATCATTCAAAAGTAGTTTGGGTCAATATAGAATCAAATTTAGCTTTCCAAGAAATCAGAAAATGTCTCATTTGATAAAAATCTAAATTGTTCAGTGAGTGGCATGGAATGAGAGACCTGAAGATATTCTGAAGTTTTGACCCACCAAAAAATCTCTCAAATGATAGAAAATGATAGAATTTACAGCGAGATCTTGCAAGATTACGCTTGCTCTGCTGTAAGTACCAAACAAACATTAACGAAGTGCAGGGATTGTGAATAGACATCCCGTCCTGGCTGGAAGGAATGTCTACTCACTGTCTAAACACTTCAGTAACGTTAATATGTCAGTATAAGACAGCACATAGTGAATAGCGCAGTGTCGCTCTGCGCTGACTAAAAGAATGGAGAGAAGTGCATGACGCTGATTGGTCAGCGTCATACACTCCTCTGTACAACGCCCACTTGGTATAAAGTAAAAACACGCCACTTGGGCATTAAGAAACAAATTAGCATAAAGCTAAAATCGCTCCTAACGTGGTGAAAATAAATAATTTTTCTAAATAAAAAGCACTGCTGTCACCTACATTATAGCGCTGATCTCCTTATGTAGGAGATAGGGCACTTAAGATAGTAAAATATAAAAATGTAACTTCAGAGTCGCTGTGTCTCTTTAAGAGGTTAAACATATAAGCTTCAAAAATAATATAATTTATGTCTAGCGTACAATATGTAAATATCATATTTATTCATTTTCCTATCATTGGGGGGGGGCATACTGATCTGTATTAGAGTTGTTGAATGGTTTCAGTTGTGTCAAAATAGTAGTGAATAATGAGCACAGGGATGTGGGAGCACACCATGGATATCAAAACAAAGACCAATCTCTGTACCGAATACCCGATACCGACCCATTCCTTATATATGCCATTTACACACGTGCGCCACCAACAGGCCAGTTCCATGCAACTCATGCATCAGTGGTATCATCACGTCCTCGTTAGTATAATGGGAAGTATTCCCGCCTGTCACGTGTGAATACGTGGTTTGTTGTAACTGAAAATAATTTTGATTGATTTTTTTACCATTAACTTGTAACTTCGATAAATAGGTTTTAAATAGAACTCTGATAACACTTGGGGTTAATTTTTTTGGTCTATTTGATCAGTGCACTTAAATAGGACCAAATTGCAGTACCAGGAACAGTCACAACTGCATGTATGGAGCTGTGCTTGTGCAAACGATGAAGGGGACCTCTTCATTTAGACGATCAGCACAGTGTTTTGTATGTGTATTGAATAACAGTGTTTGTTGCACCTTATAAATAAGGCCGCTTATCAAAACGTTATTCTCCCTGGACTGTAGTACTCGCTGCACTCTAGACACCTAGAGCCGCTTACCAAAACACAGTCCCAAGACAGTAATGTCGCTCACCCAAGATGACCACGACGTGGAAATGTGAAAGACTGTCTCAACTCTCACTTTTACCACATTTAGACAAGACACATGATTAACAATAATGCTGATCAATCATATACTTAATGTTCCTGGGTGTTATAACAGTATTTTTCCTACTGATTTGTCCTTGTAACAATTTTACAAAGGACCATTCCTAACTGGACTCCCTTATTCACGCAAGGTTTTATTTATTTAACCCTCATACATTCAATCTTCACAGTCAAGGAGTCTCATATATGTTTCATCTATAACAACCATTTCTTTCAACTGCACCAAAGAATTACTTGATTACCTGAAAACTTCTGGTGTCAGGGGCGTACACAGACAATAAGGGGCTGGTCAAACCAGCAGCAGATGTTCTGGATGTATCTTTACGCCACAGTTTGAAAGTCTTTATCTTTATTTAACTTTGGATTTCATTTATCTCAATCATTCAATACTTTTAGTCACAATCTTAAACTTTATAAAACAAATAATCCTAATACTCTATAACAAATAATTCTAATACTCTATAACAAATAATCCTAATACTCTATAAGAGATCCTCCAAATCTCCAAGTTCTTTATCTTTTACGTGTGGCACATTGTTATTTATTACCTGTAGACTTCTCACACAGGCTATGGACTACTAACCTCGAGAACCGTTATTCCCAGGTTTTTATATTAAAACCTGTGTTTAATATAACTAAGACCAAGTCTTAGTACCTAAGATCCAACTTAGGTTTTTATCACATAAACTTATAATATCTTAATATAAAAAAATAATAAAAACATATATATACAAAATTACATTACTGTTATTCAGATGAAAACTCAAATCCTCAATTCTCCTTACTATGTTCTTTTAAAAACCGTCACCCCACCTCATCCCTCTGTCTGACTGGCCTCTTTTTAACGGTAATTCAACCGGAGGTCTTTAACCCCTTCCCGCACCTTGGCGTAACTGTACGTCCAGATAAGCAGTAACTTCGCGCACCTGGGCGTACAGTTACGTCCGCGCTTTAAAAGTTAACCGCCGCGCGGCGCTACACCGCAGCGGCGGTTAACTGTGCAGGGTGTCAGCCCTGCTCTCCCCGTTGCCGATCAGCGGCCTGTCGCCGCTGAAATCGGCAATTAACCCCTTCGATGCGGTGGTCGATTGCGATCACCACATCGAAGAGGTTTACAGCGGATCGGCAGCCCCCCACATGTATTTGCGGGGGCTGGCGATCCTTATCATGGCAACCAGAGGCCAAACAATGACCTCCGGGTTGCCATGTACGGAAGCCTCGGAGGATCAGCCTCCGGCCGTTCCTCCTCTGCTTCCTGTCAGTGTGACTGTCACGTCACAATGACAGTTAGAACACATTACACTACGTGTGTAGTGTAATGTGTTCCAGCAGCGATCAGAGCTGCAAGTCTAAGTGTCCCCTAGTGGGACAAGTAAAAAAAGTTAAAAAAAGATAATAAAAATGTTTTGAAAAAGTGTAAAAATAAAAGTTAGAAGTGACATAAACAAAGAATGCTTTTTTTCCTATAATAAGTCTTTTATTATAGGAAAAAAATTAACACGTTAAAAAAAGTACACATATTTAGTATCGCCGCGTTCGTAACGACCCCAACTATAAAACTAATATTATTTTTCCCGCACGGTGAACACCGCGAAAAAAATAAACGAAAAACAGTGCCCGAATCACAATTTTTTGGTTACCAACCCTCCCAAAATATACAATAAAAAGTGATCAAAAAGTCGCACGTACGCCAAAATGGTACCAATACAAACTACATCCCGTCCCGCAAAAAAACAAGCCCTTACACCGATTTTTTGACTGAAAAATAAAAACGTTACGGCTCTAAGAATATGGTGACACAAAAATTAATTTATTTAATAAATAAGTGATTTTATTGCACAAACGCTGCAAAACATAAAAAAATTATATACATATGGTATCGCCGTAATCGTACCGACCCGCAGTATAAAATATAATGGTCATTTATAGCCCAGGGTGAAGGCCGTAAAAAAAACAAATAAAAAACATTGTCAGAATTGATGGTTTTTGGTCACCTTGCTTGCCAAAAAATGGAATAAAACGTGATAAAAAAAATTTCTGGTACCCCAAAATGGTACCAATGAAAACGACAGATTGTCCCGCAAAGAATAAACCCTCACACGGCTCCGGTGGAGAAAAAATAAAACCGTTCTGGCTCTCAGAATATGGCGATGCAAAATGTGTAGTGTCCAAAAGCGGATAAGATCGGGCGCCATTTATAAGTGCGACACCGGCCACATATATGCGGATTATTATTTATTTACTGCATTATTATACCCTGATGTACTCCGCACAGATAACATGTACCCTGATGTACCCCGCACAGATAACATGTACCCTGATGTACTCCGCACAGATAACATGTACCCTGATGTACTCCGCACAGATAACATGTACCCTGATGTACTCCGCACAGATTACATATGCCCCCACATTATAAACTGAAACACCAGTAAAACCCCAAATAGAACAACTACCAAGCAAACTCTGTGCCCCAAAAGCCAAATGGCGTCCCTCCCTTCTGAGCCCTGCAGCGTGCCTAAACACCAATTTACGTCCACAGATATGGCATCGCCATACCCGGGAGAACCCGGTTAATATTTTCAGTTATTTGTCTTCAGTGGCACAAACTGGGCATAACATATAATGCACTAAAATGGCATATGAGTGGAAAATTTTAATTTTCACTCCGCACCATGCGCTGCGCATTAACCCCTGAACGCACCATGACATAGCATGTCGTAGTGTGGGGGGTGATGTATGGAGCGTCTCACGTAAAAAATAAAGAATTTAGAACGGCAAAATCGCTGATTTTTTGGTCACCTTGGCTCTACCTAAAAATGTAATAAAAAGTGCTCAAAAAGTTGTATGTACCAAAAAGTTGCACCAATAAAAACGACCGCTCGTCCCTCAATAAATAAGCCCTCATACCGCTCTATTGACTGAAAAATAAAAAAGTTGTGGCTCTTGGAACGCGGGGAGGAAAAAACTAAGAAGGAAAAGAAAAAAAAGGATCACTCCAGAAAGGGTTAATTACTTTCTAATGAAAAACCATTTATGACCACACGTGGGGTATAGCCGTACTCGGGAGAAATTGCTTTACAAATGTTGGGGTGCTTTTTCCCCCTTTATCCTTTGTGAAATTGAAAAAAATGCAACATTTTAGTGGAAGAAATGTCGATATTCATTTTCACGGCCCAATTCTAATAAATCCTGCAAAAGACTTGTGGGGTCTAAATGCCCACTATAGCCCTAGATAGATTCTTTAAGTGGTGTAATTTCCACTTTTGGGGGGTTTCCCCTGTTTTGGCCTCTCAGGGGCTTTGCAAATGCGACATGGCACCCAAAAACCATTTCAGCTAAATTTGAGAAACAAAAGCCAAATAGCGCTCCTTCCCTTCTAAGCCTTGCTGTGGGTCCAAACAGAAGTTTATTACTACATATGGCATATTTCCGTAATCGGGAGAAATTGTTTTACAAATGTTGGGGTGCTTTTTCTCCTTTATTCCTTGTAAAAATTTAAAATGGCTACCTTTTTTCAGAAAAAAAGTCGATTTTTACCTTTACAGAATAATTTCAATGAATTCAGCAAAACAACCGTGGTGTCAAAATGCTAACTTTACCCCTAGAAAAATTCCTTGAGGGGTGTAGTTTCCAAAATGGGGTCACTTTCCAGGGGTTTCCACTATTTTGTTCCCTCCAGTGCATTTCAAACGCGACAAGGCACTGAAAACCATTCCAGCAAAATCAGAATTTCAAAATCCAAATGGTGCTCCTTTCCTTCTGAGTCCTGCTGTGGGTCCAAACAGCAGTTTATTACCACATATGGGGTATTGCTATAATCAGGAGAAATTGCTTTACATATGTTGGGGTGTTTTTTCTCTTTTATACCTTGAAAAAATTAAAAATTTCTACGTTTTTTCAGAAAAAAGTAGATTTTCATCTTCACAAACTAATTCAAATAAATTTAGCAAAAAAACTGTGGGTTCAAAATGCTAACTATACCCCTAGATAAATTCCCTGAGGGGTGTAGTTTCCAAAATGAGGTCACTTTTGGGGGTCTTTATTGTTTTGGCCCCACAAGACCTCTTCAAACCTGACATGGTACCTAAAATATATGCTAAAAAAAGAAGGCCCCAAAATCCACTAGGTGCTCCTTTGCTTCTGAGGCCTGTGTTTCAGTCCATGACCGAACTAGGGCCACATGTGGGGTATTTCTAAAAACTGCAGAATCTGGGCAATAAATAATAAGTTAAATTTTTTGGGAAAAACCTTCTGTGGTACAGAAAAAAATGTATTACAAATGAATTTTGTATAAAAAAAATGAAATTTGTAACTTTCACCTCTACTTTGCTTTAATTCCTGTGAAACGCCTAAAGGGTTAATACACTTTCTGAATGCTGTTTTGAATACTTTGAGGGGTGCAGTTTTCAAAATGGGTGATTTATGGGGACTTTCTAATATACAAGACTCTCAAAGCCACTTCAGAACTGAACTTGTCCTTGTAAAAATCGCCTTTTGAAATTTTCTTGAAAATATGAGAAATTGCTGCTAAAGTTCTAAGCCTTGTAACGTCCTAGAAAAATAAAATAATGTTCAAAAAACGATGCCAAACTAAAGTAGACATGTGGGGGATGGTAACTAGTAACTATTTTGTGTGGTATTACTATCGGTTTTACAAGCAGATACATTTAAATTTAGAAAAATGCTAATTTTTGCAATTTTTCGCTAAATTTTGGTGTTTTTCACAATTAAATACTGAATCTATCGGGCAAATTTTGCCAGTAACATAAAGTCCAATGTGTCACGAGAAAACAATCTCAGAATCGCTTGGATAGGTAAAAGCATTCCGGAGTTATTACCACATAAAGTGACACATGTCAGATTTTAAAAATCGGCTTCGTCCTGAAGGCCAAAACAGGCTCAGTCCTGAAGGGGTTAAATTAAGTGAGTATTTTGATGACTCACCCCGTGCACAGTATACAGTCCTTGGGTGGATGAGGGTCTGGAGATATTGGTTTCTGGCTCGAAGAACCAAGACGTTAGAAGAATTTTCCAGGCTTATTAATAATGATTCAAGTTTACATCCCAATAAGAGTTTTATTCTCGCCCGTGAGGAGACGAATGTCTTCTTTATTACCATAAGCTCTGGCTTATACAGAATTTAACCACAAACAGGTGACATTTTGCACATGACAGTGTATATCTTACACAAAATACTAGTCTAATGTAGTTTTGCTTCATGTAGCATATTTTGACACTACTGAAACTGGGATAAAGTTAAACTTCCCTAAATTCCATCTGACTTTATTGAGAGATTTCCACTGTCCCAAATTTGTCAGCAAAACATATTTAACACTTTATCAGCTAAAATATTTCCAGAGAAGTTCTGCATAACTGAGTGTATATTTAATTTCAATGCATCAAATAAGTATAAATTTAAAATAAAACTTTAATAACACCTGCAGACCTAAGGAATCCCCCAGGTCTACCTCTTTCTAAATTACAATATACTGCAAAACATTAGTATTGTAGTATATAGTGCACACAATCCAACAATCGCTTTTTCAAGTACCATAGGGGGGCGGGTAAAAAGAGTAAAACAAAAGCTTTTTTTATGTACAAAAAAAATATTAAAAGTTAAAAATCCCCACCTTTTCCCATTCTCCCACTAATAAAAAAAAATGAAAAAAATAACAATAATAACAAACCTATTTGGTATTGCCGTGTCCATAAAGTCTGAACTATCACAATTTAATAATATTTAACCCACACAGTTAGTGCCATAAAAAAAATGTACCCCTAAAATAGTACCATTAAAAACTACAGGTCGTCCCACAAAAAATAAGCCTCCCTACATGTTATTCAACGGAACACTAAAAAAGTTATGCCTCTCAGAATTTGGCAACATAAAATACATTTTATTTTCAACAATTAGTTTTTTCCTTGTAAAAAAAAAGTTAAATATTTGAAAACTATATCCATTTAGTATCGCCGTATTTTTTTTTAGCCGTATGAGGGCATTGTTTTTTGTAGGACGAGTTGTAGTTTTTCACAGCACCATTTATTGTACCATGTAATGTACTGGGAAACTGGAAAAAATCTATATGAGGGGGAATGCTTTTACTTTTATAAGTCTCTTTATGTTTCCTGGAACCAGCGATTGCTTGCATGCAGTGGCGTAGCTATAGGGGTCACAGTTACGACCGGGCCCCTAAGACTGGGGGGCCCACAGGGCCGCTGTTGCCACACAGCATTGACTGTGCTGGTTCCGCTTCCAACTTTATCGGTGTCCTCAGGAAGCATATACAGTTCAATTCAATGCTGGAGCCTTGCTCCAGCATTCACTGTGCCGTGAGCGGCTCGGAGCAGGCAGGTGCTATGTAGTGTGTAGCTATGGGGGAATTATACTATGCAGAGCATTATACTGTGGAGGCATCCATGGGGGCTGTCAGGAAGGTGGCCAGGCATAGGCGTGGACAGGGTTCTGGTGATGTTGGGGAGGGTAGCCCAAGTTGAATTCTTGCACCAGGGCCCATGGGCCTTTAGCTAAGCCCCTGCTTGCACAATATACTACAATACCAAGGTTTTACAGTATATTGTCCTTTTTTGTATTTATGCAAATGAGGCTTGCTAAAGTACAACTGGGCGTGTTTAAAGTAAAAGTCCAACTGGGCGTGTATTGTGTGTGTTACATCTGGGTGTGTTTACTTCTTTTACTAGCTGGGCGTTCTGACGAGTAGTATCATCCACTTCTCTTCACAACGCCCAGTTTCTGGCAGTGCAGACACACAGCGTGTTCTCGAGAGATCTCGCTGTGACGTCACTCACTTCCTGCCCCAGGTCCTGCATCGTGTCGGACGAGCAAGGACACATCGGCACCAGAGGCTACAGTTGATTCTGCAGACGCATCGGCGTTTGCAGGTAAGTCGATGTAGCTACTTACCTGCAAACACTGATGCTGCTGCAGAATCAACTGTAGCCTCTGGTGCCGATGTGGCCGACACGATGCAGGACCTGGGGCAGGAAGTGAGTGACGTCACAGCGTGATCTCTCGAGAACACGCTGTGTCTGCACTGCCAGAAGCTGGGCGTTCTGAAGAGAAGTGGATGATACTTCTCGTCAGAACGCCCAGCTAGTAAAAGAAGTAAACACGCCCAGATGTAACACACACAATACACGCCCAGTTGGACTTTTACTGTAAACACGCCCAGTTGTACTTTTGCAAGCCTCATTTGCATAAATACAAAAATGGTCATAACTTGGCCAAAAATGCTTGTTTTTTAAAAATAAAAATGTTACTGTAATCTACATTGCAGCGCCGATCTGGTGCAATAGCAGATAGGCATTGCAAAATCTGGTGACAGAGCTTTTTTAAGCATGTGGTAGCGTGGCCAAGCGGTTTAAGGCACTGGTTTAAGGCTCCAGTCTCTTCGGAGGCGTGGGTTCAAATCCAACCGCTGCCATAATTTAGATTTTTTTTTCCTCTCCTCGGTTTTCACTTTAGACAGTATTGGGATGATCTCATGTAACATTTTTACACACTGTTATCCCTTCACAATATAAATATAAATTACCCTTCTAAATTTCACTCTACAGAACTGACTAAATTCCATCCTTGTAGCAAAAAAGAGATAAAAAAGCTTGATCCAGCGCTGAGTTTAAAAGGACAATCTTCCACTTTATTGTAAAGAAATATAAAACGTACACGAGCACAGAGGGGAGGATGCACAGAGCCTATGCATTTCAACCGATTCACTCAGTCTTAATCATGGCATGTCATACAACCTTCCTGTTTCCCCTTGCATTTGTATCCGCAATCCCAGGTATGGGAACTTCCATTACCACCTATTCAACAATCTCTTGCAACGTAGGGTGGGGGCAGTTCATAGAGATTCCAGCCAACAACCATTTGTTAGCCCAACTAAACAAAGGTAAATATACACCTGTTTTGCTAATATATTTGTGTGGTATATGTCATACCCATCTCACAATATTACACATTACTTGTGGTAGGGATCCTGGAAAGATATATAATAGATATAAAATAGATATATAATAGAATTTTCGTAAATTATGATTAATTAGTCAAAATGAACTGACTATTATTATTGTCGATATGTTATGCTGGGATTTTTGAGCCAGAGAGTGGGCTTGTCGACATGTACAAATGCTTGGTGTCGACACAAAAATGTTTTAGTTTAAAAACATTACTAAAATTATGAATAAAGACAAATGTTGAACATGATATATTATATTTTAAAGATGCTTATAATAACTTTGTTATATCACTATGAAAAGCTAATGATCTAGAACTCAGGTCAATAATATTAAGTCAAGCATTATGGTGGTAGGGAAAAAATAATTTATGTCGATATTAATAATGAAACATCAATTCTTTTCTCAAATTAAAGTACTTTGGAACCCTTGTATTTAAATTGTATATCCAAAAAGCTTCCCTATCCAAAAGGGTTCGCTTATGATTTCCCCCTCTCACTGAGGTTTTGATTTTCTCTATTGCATATGAACAGAACGTTTTGGATGATCTGTTGTATCCCAAATGCTACAGAATCTGTGTTTTAAACTTATGGGTAGTGCAACCTGTCACGTTGGGTACGTGGACCCACTGGACCATACCGCCTTCTTCTTATAGCCCAGGGTGCTCTGGGAGTAATCTGCTCATTCTCCCACCTGTGTGCGTTTTTGCTCCTTAAGTCTGGACTTAATGTGCGAGTGCACCACGGTGGTCACTGTGGAACAGGACGGCCGCATGTGCAGACATCTCTGGAGTGAAAGGCGTCGACTGGATGGAAGGAGTTCGTGGTCAGAGACCACGGACGTTACACAACCTATGTACCTGACTTTGTATTCTTTGCATACAATAACATATACCACCAATTCACTATTACAATTGATGTATTGTTTTTTAGGAAATATTCTCTCTCCACTAGAATTGTGAATGGTTTTACTGGGGCGAACATAGTTACATAGTTACATAGTTTATATGGTTGAAAAAAGACACATGTCCATCAAGTTCAACCAAGGGAAAGGGAAAAGGGAAGGGAAACATTTCTAGTGGTCCCAGCACTGAACCCTGGGGTACACCACTTATAACCGGGGACCATTCAGAGTAGGAATCATTTACCACAACTCTCTGGATACGGTCCTTGAGCCAATTCTCAATTGAATTACAAACTATACTTTCTAAACCTATAGACTTTAATTTACCCATTAGACGTCTATGGGGGACAGTGTCAAATGCCTTTGCAAAGTCCAAAAACACTATATCCACAGCTGCCCCTCTGTCTAGGCTTCTGCTCACCTCTTCATAAAAACAAATCAGGTTGGTTTGACAGCTTCTATCCTTTGTAAAACCATGCTGGCTGTCACTTATAATACTATTTATTGTCACATAATTCTGTACATAGTCCCTTAATAGCCCCTCAAACATTTTCCCCACAATTGATGTTAAGCTTAGTGGTCTTTAATTACCCAGCGAAGACCTAGAGCCCTTTTTGAAAATAGGCACCACATTTGCCCTGCGCCAGTCCCTTGGCACTATACCAGTCATGAGAGACTCTCTAAATATGATGAAGTGGGGGACAGAAATAACTGAACTAAGCTCCTTTAGAACTCTAGGGTGTAACCCTTCTGGTCCCGGGGCCTTGTGTAGGTTTATTTTATTTAATTTAGCTTGAACCATATCTACATTCATCCAATTCAGTATATCAACTGATATATTAACAGCACTGGCACCGGCTACATCAGCTGCTCTTTCTACTGTTGTATATACAGAGCGGAAGAACCCATTTAGTAACTCTGCCTTCTCTTGATCCCCTGTGACCAACTCCCCATTACCACTATCTAAGGGTCCTACATGTTCAGACCTTGTCTTCTTTGCATTTATATGCTTGAAGAATTTTTTAAGATTTGTTTTACTATCCTTGGCCACCTGCCTTTCATTTTGTATTTTTGCTGATTTTATTATCTTTTTACAGATTTTATTAAGCTCTTAATATTTTACAAAGGCTACAGCTGTACCCTCAGATTTGTATTTTTTAAATGCCCTTTTTTTGTCACGTATTGCCCTTTTAACAGAAGGTGTAAGCCATGTGGGGTTTAATTTTAGTCGTTTATACTTGTACCTGTAGGAATAAATTTTGCACTATAATTACTCAAAGTAGATTTGAAAATCTCCCATTTATCATTTGTCCCATTATTTAACATTAGTTCTTCCCAGTCTATATCCTGAATTGAAGCCCTCATCCTGGGGAAATTGGCCTTCTTAAAATTAAGTGTTTTTGCCTTCCCAGCCTGTGTTTGTTTTTTACAGTATAGGTAAAATATAACTATATTATGATCACTGTTACAGAGGTTTTCACGAACATTGACATTCCCAACAAGCTCTGCATTATTAGAAATGACCAGATCCAACAGAGCTTCACCTCTAGTCGGGTCTCCCACAAACTGGCCCATAAAATTTTCTTGCAACAGGTTGAGGAAATGTCTCCCCTTTGCAGTTGAAGCCGAACCATGACACCAATTAATATCCCGGTAATTAAAATCTCCCATTATCACAACAGTACCCGCCTGTGCAGCCCGCTCCATCTGTTTATATAGCTGAACTTCCATCTCCTCAGTTATATTGGGGGGTCTATAGATTACACCAAAAGTAATTTTTTCAGTGTTTACCTCCCTTTGTAATTCCACCCACAAGGTTTCAACCAGAATCAGAATCAGCTGCGGGCCCTTCGGACATAACGGACTCCGGGAGAGGAATTTGTGGGTGTTGGCCGTAGACGATGAAGAACGGTGTAGTTCTTGTGGACTCGCTAGTATGGTTATTGTACAAGAACTCGGCCCAAGGAAGAAGCTGCACCCAATCATCATGCTGCCTGGAGATGAAGTGTCATAGGTAGTTCTCATTGATCTGATTGATCCTCTCGACTTGACCATTGGACTGGGGATGGGAGGCTGAGGAAAAGTCCAACTTTACATTGAGGAGTTTACAAAGGGCTCTCCAGAACGTTGAGGTGAACTGAAACCCCTGATCAGAAACGATATGACAAGGTAAGCCGTGCAGGGGGAAGATGTGTTGGCTGAAAATGTTGGCTAGTCGAGAAGCAGAAGGTAAACGGGTCAGCGGAACTAAGTGAGCTATCTTCGAAAATCAGTCCACCACAACCCAGACTGTACTGCATCTCACAGAGGGAGGCAGATCCGTAACAAAGTCCATTGCTATATGCTGCCAGGGAGCATCGGGCACAGGCAGCGGCTGGAGCAGGCCAGCAGGTTTGGAGTGAGCAACCTTGTTAGCTGCGCACACCAAGCAGGACGAAACTAAATCCATGATGTCCTTGGGCAGCGTGGGCCACCAGAAATGACGGGCAAAGAGGTCTCGGGTCTTACGGGTACGGGCATGACCTGCCAGTCTGGAGCTGTGTCCCCAGTGGAGGATTCTCCCTCTGTCTGCCAGGTGGCCAAAAGTCCTCCCCGGGTGGATGTCTCTAACTTACAGGGGGTTGACAGAGACAATGCAAGACGGATCAATAATCTTTTGTGGAGACTCCATGGTGTCCTCAGTCTCGAATTACCTGGTTAAGGCATCGGCCCTTACATTCTCGTCGGCCGGAAGGTAGTGGAGCTCAAACTGGAACCGAGCAAAGAACAGCGACCACCTGGCCTGAAGAGGGTTCAGCCGTTGGGCCCTCTGGAAATAGGTAAGATTCTTATGGTCGGTGAATATGAGGTTGGGATTAACTGCGCCATCTAGTAGATGTCTCCACTCCTCCAGGGCCATTTTGATGGCCTGTAACTCCCGATCCCCAATCGATAGTTGCTTTCTGCGTAAGAGAAGAGTTTGGAGTAATAGCCACATACCACTGCCTTGCCCTTGGAACTTCTCTGAAACAGGAGTGCACCAGCACAACAGAGGAGGCTTCCACCTCCAACGAAAACTGTCAAGATACATCAGGATGATGGAGAATAGAGGCTGACGTGAAGGCACTCTTCAGGCTATTAAATGCGGATTCCGCTTCTAGAGTCCACATCTTGGCATTCATGCCTTTTTTGGTGAGGGTAGAGATAGGAGATGTCAGTGAGGAGAAGTTTAGGATGAACTGCCTGTAGAAATTGGTGAATTCCTGGAAACGCTGTATGGACCTTAAGCCTTGAGGACGTGGCCATTCCAGGACGGCCTTTACCTTCTCAGGATCCATCTTGAGGCAATGGGTTCTAATCCCACCGCTGCCAAAAGCTTTTTTGTTTTTTGTCCACTTTATACAACGTTATATTGGGATCATCTTCTTTTAACAGTGTAAATATAATTGACCGTTCTACATTTCACTCTAGAGAACTGACTGACACTGAGTCTGTTAACTTACAAGGAAACATAGACAACAATCCAATGACGACTTTTATACAAAATGCCAGCTACAACCAGCAAACATCTCCTAATAAGATATAATCGCTATTAGACCACATTCACACACCATATTATGGCAACATAAACGTTCTGAGTTGTAAAGTCCCGAAGTGCATCTGCGTTGTTTCTCCTGGTCTGACAATTTGAGCCGGTCCACCTGCATAGGAACAACTGGTGAGGGCAACAGAGATTTCTGGAAAGTAGGAGCCAGCCTGGGGAATCTTCTCTCAGGCTGTCTCCTACTTTCCCAGCGGCCTTTAATTCCACCAGCATGGTGTGGTAATCGCATCTTTTCCTATCCTGCACACTGTCTTTATTTATTTGCTTTGTCTTTGCATTCTTTATTTGACATTGTATTTTCAGTCATTCAAATGCAGATTTTTCCGGGTGTCCTTTATTTTAAGTGATATTTCTCCTGTTTAAATTCTAATAGGGCCATAGTGGGGGTTCCTTTGGCATTTATTCAGGTCAGGGACATGTGTGCTCCTTTTTTTTTCTTCGATTTTATTTTTTTTAGATGCTTTTTTCCCTTTTGTGTCACTGCTGTGCTCATAGTTTGTACTTTTTTATGTATATTGTAATAAAATAACTTAAATTTTTGGGGATTTGCGACTCTTGTAGAATTTGTCTTTCCCCTTATTTTTGTGTAATTGTTACACATTTGTTGAGTCAGCACTCCAATCACCCATTACATATATTGTCGTGCCCACCCTATTTCTTTGTTTACTAGACACTAGGGCCTTGACACAGCTTGAAAAAGATCCCTCCCTTGTAATAAAAACCATCCCACAAGGGAGGCAATTTTGGAGTTATGGATAGAGACGTTGTTTATGGCAAATTTCACCCCATCGGGTTATCAGACCACAAGTCCAATCAATAACTCGAGAGTGTTTTTGTAACCAGGGAATGCCCAGGAGAAGAGGAGTGAAAGTTCTGTAATATGTAGATGGAAATGATTTCACAATGGAGTGCTCCCACCTGCATGGAGAAGGGTTTTCATAACCTGGCAGACGATTTCCGGCAATAATTTACCATCCGCGAAGGCGATGAAAAGAGTCTTGTCAGGTCTGACTGTAATTAGAGACACTACCGGACCTAACAAAAGCTTCCACAGCTGTTCCGCTGTTAATGTATTTTACACGCACAGGCAGTAATGTATTCCAATACACGTATTTCAATGCATTATAATAAAAAAATGTAATTGTAAAGTAAAAGGTTTAAAAAAATACAGATAAGAAAACAATGGTGGAATTATTGTTTTTTTACTCATTCTGCTTAAAAACAATTGTAAATATAAATCAATAACTAAATGTCATGTACCAAGAAAAAACACATCCTGAAATGCAAAAAAAAAAGTCATGACAACGTCAGAGGAAAAAAAAAATGTATGGCTCTTGGAATCCAGTGAGGCAAAAATCTGAGAAATTTCTCAATACCAAAATGAGCCGCATCCTTAAGGGGTTAAATGTACATTCTTAAAGGAAATGTTTCCATGTCTCCCATGAGACAGGCAGGGATACTTACCAGGGTACTAACAAGGAAACGCCAAGCTTTTTGGTCGCAAGGTAATCTTCCTAAAGGGGCAGTGCACATATTCTAACTAGAATTATTTACTATTAATCTGACACTACTGAGACCCCTCAGTTACTCTAAGGCTATGTTCACACCTGTGTGAACAGGGTGGGTATGTTCCTATTTATTATTTTAGGGGTGGAATGGCAAGTGTTCCAACCAAAAATTTGTTCAGACCGAAAAGACTTTCAGGAATTTCGCTCACCTTTAGGCCTCGTGCACACTTCCATCACCGTTTTCATGGCCGTTTTTCACGGATCCGTGTGTCCGTGATTGGATCAGTGTGCTTCCCGTGTGTACTCCGTGTACACTTCCATCTTTCAGTTAGTCACGGAATCTCTGACAAAATGAGGACATGCTCTACTTTTGTCGGAACGGAACAACGGGACCGTCAAAAAACTGAAGTGTGCATGGCTCCATTGAAATGAATGGGTCAGGGTGCTAGCCGTCAAAAAAACGTCTAGCACCCTGAAGGAAAAAATGGAAGTGGACATGAGGCCTTAGACATCACTGATTTTTACATGGGGTGGTTTGGAGCAGTGGTCCAAAACCTTTTTTTAACAAAGGATCAGTTTCATGCAGGACAAATTTTCCACAGACCGGCGGTGTGAGTGGGGGTTCGGGGTTTAGGGTCAGGTTACACTTTGCATAAACACGGTGGATTTTACGCAATGGAATTTGTTGCAGAAAATCCGCAGCATAATATGGTAGCAGCAAAGTGGATGAGATACAACAAAGCTCATCCACACGCTACATAAATAGTGAGCGGAAAAACGGCTAAGAAATTGACATGCGGTGCAAAGTTTTATTCCGCCGCTGCAGCCATTCACAGGCTGCAGTGGTCTCCTGGGATAAAACATCATCCCTGGTGGCAGGCCTGCTATCAGTCCAGCTGAATGCTCAGCAGTTTCCTAAGCGGACATTCAAAAAAACTGCACCACAATTTGGTGCGGTTTTTCACCAGAAATTCCCTGCGGCCACCGGGCCAGATACCGCGGCCTGGAACCAAATGATTCACGGTCAGAATAGGTCCGTGTCCTGGTGGTTGGGGATCATTGGTTTAGAGTGTCCTAAAATACATCATTAAAGCACACAGTAAGGGTTCCATGGTGTAATGGTTAGCACTCTGGACTCTGAATCCAGCGATCCGAGTTCAAATCTCGGTGGGACCTAGCTTTTTTTAGTAAGGTTTTTTTTTTTTTTACATTCCACAATGGCAACCATTATCCTACTAGCTGCATTCAGAAAAATAGACTCTGATCGCATATTTGTTACAGGCTGGGTAAAGTTTAAGAAACCAACTTCCCCCCATAATTTATCGGATCGACTGCTCCATAATTATTAGACAATACCAAAGAGAAAATAGAGCTTGTAGTCAGAAATTATAGAAATATATAAATTTTATTACACAAAATAACACACATTTAAAAACACATGATAATGAAGACTCTAGTACTGACACTGTGGTACATGGTTCAGCACGGAGACATACTAGATAAAGCGGTATACTGGCATAGAATGCAGGCTATATACTCTGCCCACATAGATACTGCACTATATACTCTGCCCACATCAGATGGATTGTGTATTGATTGCCCATAGTGTCCTCACAATCTTATAAATTTAAAGGCTAATGCCGGATACAGGTAGGATCAACAGGGGGCCAAACAATTGTTAAAGTGAGCAATATAGCAATGCAAGCTTACCCATTTGAAGGAATGAAAATTGTCTATGCACATCCGTGCAGAATCCACCACAGGGAACCCCAACGCGCGTTTCGCTGTTAATGGTTGCTTCCTCAGGGGTTACATAACACCCAACATGTATATGGTCTTTATATAGTGTATATGTTGTGTCTCAATTGAGTCCACGTCAGCGCCGAGACAAGGAGCGGCGCCTGCCCGCTGACGCGACCGGAAGCGAGGCAGGCCCCACATCCGCCCCCACATGCTGGAGCGCATATCCGGAGTCCCGACGCGTAACGGGAGTTCCGGACATGCGCAGTGCATGTATTGGAGCCGGAGGGGGCCGGGCATCGCCGCAAGCCGCAGCAGCAAACAAGCGCACGTCATCAAGGAGGTGAGTGGACTCAAAAGTAGAAAGATCAAAGTCCCAAACATAATGCATAATCGAACCTATCATTCTTAATAGTTCTGTCCGAAGTTTAATGTGACCCTAAGAAAACCTGATAAAATATATAGGATATGGATCATCAATTAGTGATAATAATAATAATATGTGAGGATACACAAACAATGAAACAATAAAAAAGTTTTGTGTAAATAGACAGAATATATATATATATAGCATCAAAAAAGTTTTAATAATATATAGGATGAGTACTACATAAGTGAAAAATAAATAGATATGATATGGCAGCGCACATACACAGTATTGCGTTGGCATAAATTAAGTGAGTGAAAAAATAATATCAACATATAATACCCCTAACAATAACATAATTGTGATAATGTTGTTAAAAAATTATTGCCAAATACATCATAATATATTACCCCAAATGAAGTGTAGGGTCAAAAAAGAAAGAAAAAAGAAGAAAAAATATAATTTTATGTACCTAAAAAACGTATGTGAGTATATGAAGAAGTGAAGAAAATTCCTTTCCCCACTATATCAAAGATAATAGTGAAATATATAATACTACATATACAAATGTATCCAAATAGTTAAAAAGTTGAAATTTTCACATAACAGACTTAGCATAACTTTTGGCCCTATTGTAATTGAAGACAAATTAACATCATAATAAGCCATTAGATGCATTATACAAGGGACACTACCTAAACAAGCATAATAAGACACACTAGCGCCATCTACAGATAATATTACATCACTGCATAGCAATGGTTGTATCAAGGAGAATCACTGTATCTTCATTATTCGTAGTCTTTTGTTCTCCTAGAAATTAGATGGGTCGCATCATACTTCCACCATACAAGGTAACCAGACATATGGGAAAAGTAGAAGAATATCTAAAAAGTAAAATTACAATATAAAAACATATAATTAATAGCAGATAAACTCAGCAGTAGGAATTAGAGGAAAGGGGCAAAACTCAATGTCTCATTCAGTCCATCAGGTTTCATTGATCCCAATAGGACAATCCACTTGCACTCCTTTTGTGCAAGTGTCTTCTTCACATTGCCCCCCCCCCCCTGATGCCACAGTGTACTTTCTCAATCCCCCGTATTTGTAGTGTTCTGGGGCTACAGTCATGAAATATTTTGAAGTGTCTCGGTAGTGTCTTTAATTGTGTTAGGTCCTCAACCTCTCTTGCCCCCATAATGTCACGTACGTGTTCCCTCGTGCGGACCCGTAATTCTCTGGATGTGAGTCCTATATAAATCTTGGAGCATCCGCATGTGGCGTAGTACACCACATGGGTGGTGCTGCACGAGATGTACTCCCTAATTTCAAAAAGCCTTTTGCCATCAGCCGTTGAGAAATCAGTTGCACAGCAAATATTGGCACAGGATTTACAATCTCCGCATGGAAAACAGCCCTTTCTGGGTCCTCGCGAACCAAATGGGCAGGTTTGTTTAGGTACATAGTGGCTATTGACAAGAAGATCCTTAAGATTTCTTGCTCTTCTTGCTGTCATTAGAGGTCTTTCAGGTAATCCCTGTGCCAGCTGTGGTTCAGATCTCAAAATAGGCCAGTGTCTAGTTAGGATGGTTCTTATTGCATCCCATTGCCCATTAACAGTTGATATAAATGGTACATGTTGCTCGCCAATATTTCGTTGTTTAGATTTAAAGAGGTCGGTACGAGGAGTAGATCTTGCTCTCCTGTATCCTCGCTTGATGTTCCTGTTGCTATATCCTCTTTCTCTAAAACTATTGGTGAGATCAGTCGACTGCTGCTCAAATAATGTCTCTGAGGAGCAGATCCGCCTCATCCAATGGCAACCAATATCCTACTAGCTGCATTCAACCTCCTAAATGAGGTCTTTCCTCCGAACGTATGCGAGACCCCATTGGATTTCAAGTCCAAAGCTTTAAACTCTTGGATATCACAATTTACACATTAAAGAGACATTATATTAAAAAATAATAATACAATTGTAAACTTAAAGTCATCTGGTGTAATAAAAATGTTTTCAATTACACCATTTTTTTTAAAAAAAGTTCAATAATTTTTGTCAACATTTTTTTTTATTAAATAAAAATCATTAAACGAAACACATATATTATATATCCCAGTAATCGTACAGTCCAGTCAATAAATGAAAAACTATTTTATCAAATCAGTACGTTGTGTTACATTAAGTCCTTAACGACAATAATGTACTATTACATTGGATGTAGTTAACCCCTTCCCCCTGCATGCATTCTGGGCCTTAATGACCAAAGCAAAACTAGCAGTTTCACTATGTCTTTATTTAATTGGTTATAACGTTGTAGGAATCGAATGTATCCCTACAAATTTGGTATGGGGATTTTTTTTTTAGCAGAAACAGGGCTTTATTTTGGTGGTATATACTATAGGTTTTATTTTTTTTATTTTTTTCAAAATGTTACAAAAATGCAGAAAAATGAGGAAACAAATCAGTTTTTGTTGTGTAAAAGTTTTTAAAGAAATAATGTTTTTACTTTTGCATGCCTCTACAAAGAAGACCCCACAGGGTTTTTACCTATTGGTATAGTTTGTACCTAGGCCTTTCAGATTTTTTTCAGATTTTTGTTGAAATCTGACATAAAATATAATAAAATGTTTATGACACTATGTATTATCACAGACCTGAAGATCTTCATCTAGGGGTATAGTGAGAATGAAAAAAGAAAAAAAGTTTTTCCATACAGAAGTAAAGACCACCCCCTCACCCAGAATTATCATCGACAGGTTCACTTTTGCATAAGGAATTCCTCCCCATATTGGCTTTCGCTAATTCAGTAATTTGCTACTGCATGGTAGGTCTCAAAGCATGGGTAATTACACTGTTATGGTTTTGAAGAGCAAAAAAAATGTGAATCGCTTCTTCGGCCATGTTTTCGGCAAACTCTGCATCTCCTCTGCGGATACATTTGCGTCCCAGTGGCAGGGTTCAGGATGTAAAAAGTGACGCTCCGTGAGTCTCTTGACATCTTCTGACTCATGGCGTCCTACTTCCCCTCCTTCAAATAAAAGATGTTCAATAATTTTTTCTTGGAATTCCAGATATGTCGTGGTTCCCTGGGCCTTTCTGTATATTACATAGGAATTGAAAGTAGAAACCTGCATCAGATATATTGCCACTTTCTTGTACCAGGCTCTAGTTTTCCTTTTGATCAAATAAGGGTGGAGAGCCTGGTCTGAAAGGTCAACGCCACCCATGAACCTGTTGTACTCTGTAATACAGAGCGGTTTCTGTCTGTTCGCAGTAGCGCCTCTCTCTCTGACAGTGACCTTGGTGTCAGTGTGTATAGTGCTCAGCATGAAAACCTCTCTCCAATCATTGCACTTAAGTGCAAGAAGTTCACAGGCCAATGACACCTCCGTAGACGGCCCAGCTGTTCTACCACATGTCCATTTATGAGGCTGGGTTCACACGACCTATTTTCAGACGTAAACGAGGCGTATTATGCCTCGTTTTATGTCTGAAAATAGGGCTACAATACGTCGGCAAACATCTGCCCATTCATTTGAATGGGTTTGCCGACGTATTGTGCAGACGACCTGTAATTTACGCATCGTCGTTTGACAGCTGTAAATTGACTGCCTCGGCAAAGAAGTGCAGGGCACTTCTTTGCCACGTAATTTGAGCCGTTCTTCATTGAACTCAATGAAGAGCAGCTCAAGATATACGAGCGCCCCAGACGCCTCGTATATTACGAGGAGGAGCATTTACGGCTGAAACGACGCAGCTGTTTTCTTCTGAAAACAGGCTGTCATTTCAGCCGTAAATGACAGCTAGCGTGTGAACATACCCTAAAGGTGTAAAAAAACAACATCCAAACACCGGTGTGAGCAGGATTTGAGAGAAAGCAAAACATTGGACTAGTGTTATGACATGTCTTTTGGGAATTAATTTATGTTTTTTTGTTTTTTTCTTGTCTTGAAACAAGAAAACTTTTGTAACGCAGTTACAAGTTTCTGTTTTTAATTGGCACATGTGGTAGCGTGGCCGAGCGGTCTAAGCCGCTGGATTTAGGCTACAGTCTCTCCGGAGGCGTGGGTTCAAATCCCACCGCTGCCAAGTTTTTTTTTGGGTAGCACTTTATTAGCTTCATACAACCTGATTCTATTTTTTATTTACAAAAAATATATTAAAGGTTAAAAAAAACCCGCCCCGCCTTTTCCCATTCTCCCACTAATAAAAAAAATGTACAAAAATAATAATAAGAAACATAATTGGTATTGCCGCATCCATAAAAGTCTGAAAAATGTACCCCTAAAATAGTACCATTAAAAACTACAGCTCGTCCCACAAAAAATAAGCCCTCACCGCTCATCCGATGGAACACTAAAACAGTTATGGCTCTCAGCATTTGGCAACTCAAAATATTAATTTTTTTCAACAATAAGTTTTTTCCTTGTAAAAGGAGTAAAATATAAAAAAAACTATATAAATTTAGTATCGCCACAATTCTTTTTTTGTATTTTAGAGCCGTATGAGGGCTTTGTTTTTCACGACACCATTTATTGTACCTTCTAAGGTAGTGGGAAACTGGACAAAAAAAATCTATGTGGGGGGGGAATGCTTTTATTTTTATAAGTCCCCTTAGGTTTCCTGGAAAAAGCAATTGTCGGATTGTTGCATGCAGTGGCTTAGCTATAGGGGTCGTAGTTGTGACCGGGCCCCTAAGTCTTGGGGGCCCACAGGGCCCCCGTTGCCACACAGCAATGACTATGCTGGTCCTGTTTCCAACTGTGTCTGTGTCCTCAGGATGCAGATACAGTTCAATGCTCCAGCATTCATTGTGCCATGAGCGGCTCGGAGCAGGCAGGCGCGATGTAGTGTGTAGCTTTGGGGGGCATTATACTATGTGGGGGCAGCTATGGGGAGCATTATACTGTGGAGGCATCCATGGGGCTGTCGGGCAAGGTGGCCGGGCACAGGAGTGCACAGAGGTCTGGTGATGTTGGGGAGGAAGGCCTAAGCTGAATTCTTGCACCAGTGCCCATGAGCCTTTAGCTACGCCCGTGCTTGCCCAATATACTACAATACCAATGTTTTACAGTATATTGTGCTTCTGACAGGCTGCCGGAGGCAGGGAGCTCCCGCTAGTTACACTAAAGTGTCAACTGCAACATACAGCCGACACCCTCGTTCTCTGCCCGTGAGCCCGCTCTATACTCCCCCACTGGACCTCCACTTTATATATATGGGTATGTTGGGAAGGGGGTTAAGGATTGTTTCATGTACAGATTACCCTTACTATTCACACAATAGTCTCCCAGCACAAACCAATTCATGATAAATGTGTCAGCCATACATAACAATTGATAAATGTAAACGGTTGTCTTCTTACTTTTCCTTCTGAACTGCATTGTTGGTATATCTCCCCACTGGATCCAGAGGTAATGGGCACAGAATCCATTTATAGTCCTGCTGTCCTTATAGTCCGTCCCACCCTGTGAGCCGGCGATCCATCAGGACCCTAGAAAATACAATAATATTTGTTTTAGTGGAAACATAGTCAATGTGGTCAGCAGGTGGCAGTATCAGTCAGTGATGATGACTCCTGATCATGGCGAAACCCACAGTAGAATACTGGAGTCGGTAAGAAGTGACAATTTTATCTTGGAGAGGGGGGCTGTGTTTTTCATGACTGGGGGGCATATGAATGACACGTATGTAACAATCCTTGTATAATGGAGACAGTGACTGGCACTTTGTATAATGGGGACAGTGACTGGCACTTTATATAATGGGGATAGTGACAGGCACTTTAAAAAATGGGGCATGTTCCTGGTATTTTTTAGGGACTACATACAACTCCTACATACAACTCCAATTTGGTCAGAGTTAGCTATCAGTCAGAAAGTGCCAGCAGAAGTGAAAATCTGCGAGGAGAAGAGGGAACACAAGGAGAAAATAAAAAATAAAAAAAGAGGATGGTAGGGGGAATGGGAGAGGAAGCAAAAAGTCATAGAGAATATAAAAAGAATGAACCATGCACAACAAATGGTCAAAAGATGACCTAGTCTCATAGGACTAACAATGATGGGACCCCCCTCAATACAGAGAGTAGAAGGGCTGCAGTGTTGCTTTAGTATTGTCTCTTCCTAAGTTTCTCCTTGTAGAGTGGCGCTCCTGATCACTGACTGTGCAAGGAACTGTGATCGGTGTGGTTTTTTATTTTCGTTTATTACTTTACTTTAATATAGGGAAATAACAGGAATTAACATAGGCAGGCGAGGAATCGTCCACTGAACGATTCAATGCACATCGATGCACCTGGTCTCTATAGTCACTGTTCAGGGGAGACTTTTGTAAGTCGGCATACACACAACTTTTTACGTAAAAATAAATCTGTTTGGTTACTACAGAGAACTTCTCCATGTATCGTTAATTTCAAATCTTCTAAATTGACGACTATACATAATGTTGTCTGGAGTTTTCCTCTAAGCACCTCCCTTCTGATCTGTTTTTTTAAAAACAAACACTTGTAAAAAACAATGTTAAACGACACTTTAATATGTGGTAGTGTGGCCGAGCGGTCTAAGGCGGTCTAAGTCTCCTCGGAGGCGTGGGTTCAAATCCCACCACTGCCATCAGATGGGATTTTTTTTGTCCACTTTATATTGGCATGATCTTATGTGAAGTTAATACATGTTAGAACAATATAAATATAATATCCCAGATGAGTAAGACATCATCAATATATCTGCCATGCCAATGCACATGCCCACAAAATGGATTGTCTGTACAAAAGATTGTGGATTCCTCCCACCATGCCATGACCAAATTGGCCACAGAGGTAGAGAACTTTGCTCACATCCTTAAAGTTCCTGTGAGCCGGTGATCCATCAGGACCCTAGAAAATAAAATAATATTTCTGCTTAATAGGAGACATAATCAGTGTGGCCAGCAGGTGTCAGTATCAGTCAGTGATGATGCTTACTGATCATAGAAAGACCAGCAGGAAAAGTCTGACGTCGGTAAGAAGTGAGAATTTTGCATTGGAGAGGGGGGGGCTGTGATTTACATGTATGGGGGGCATGTGACTGACACGTATGTGGAAAGTATTGCATAATGGGGACAGTGACTGGCACCTTGTATAATGGAGACAGTGACTGGCACATTGTATAATGGGGCATGTTGCTGGTTTTCTGTAGGTACTACATACAATTCCTCCATGTGTCCTCTATACAAGTTCTTCTAAATCTTCCCAATTGTCTTTTTATGGTCTCTGGATTTTTTTCCATTTTGCCGTAAATGTAAACCTAAAAAAGTTTTTTTTAAAAAAAATAAGTAAATGGTGTTACAACTTTGGCAGTAGGGGTCAATTAATGGTCTAATTTTATAGAGCCTATCAAAACTTGTGTCCTGTGGGGGTGGGCAGTGACTGTTGTCATTGTAGTGCAGGAACTTCAATATCGCTTCAAATCATGTCCTGCCCATTATTGTGCAGAAAAGGGGGTGTTATATAAAATATCAGGGGACCAATAGTCTCTAATACTTGGTTGTTGAGACTAAATCTCCAATTCTCATTTTGTCATATAGAGCAGTTTACCCAAGGAAATAACTAAGCCCTTACATAAAGAAGAAATCTTATTTGTAGAGGTAGGTAACTAATACAATTATTCAAAAGTAGTTTGGGTCGATAGATCATCAAATTTAGCTTTCCAAGAAATCAGAAAATGTCTGACTTGATAAATTCGAAATTGTTTAGAGAGTGGCATGGAATAAGAGTTTTGAGGATATTCCGAAGCCTTGAAATCTCGACCTACCAAAAAATCTCTCAAATGATAAAATCTTTTAAAAATAATGTGAATTAGGGATATAAAAATAGATAGATATGATAGGGGAGAGATTAAGAGTGCATGATACTAGTATAAAGTGACCATCAGGATCTGAGAAGACAGTAGTTGTAATAAAGGGAAGAGTTTGTGCCATCCAGATCCCCACTTCTCTTTGTATGGAAGATGCGCTCGCTAGGAAACAATTAATAGGTACAATTTTGTAAATATCTTACATTTAAAAAAATCTCATTAACCAAGAATATAACGTAGTCCTCACATATGGCAGGAGAGGAATCAACCACTGAACCACCAGTGCTCAAGAGTCGATGGTCACAGTTCAGGTAAACCTTTTATAAGTCCGGATACAAGCAAATTTACATAAAAATAAATCTGATTAGTAACTACAAAAAACTTTGCCATGTAGCATTAAATGAAAAAAAAAACACCTGTATGACAAGATTTTGTGTAAAGAGTAAACAATACTTAACCATGTGGTAGCATTTAATATAGGGAAATAACAGGAATTCACATAGGCAGGCGAGGAATCGACCACTGAACCATCAATGCAGCTGGTCTCTGTAGTCACTGTTCAGACAAGACTTTCGTAAGACGGCATACACGCAACTTTTTACGTAAAAATAAATCTGATTAGTTACTACAGAGAAATTCTCCATGTATCGTTAATTTCAAATCTTCTAAATCTATAAATAACGTTGTCTGGAGTTTTTCTCTAAGCCCCTTCACTCTGATCTGTTTTTTTAAAAAACAAACTTGTACAACACAATGTTATTTAAAGCATAAACAATACTTAAAGGGAATGTGTCGCTATAAATGTTTTTTTTTTTACTTAAACAATTATTATTTGAGTGATTACACATTGTTTTAATTTTTTCACAAGTCAGGAAATATTATACATTACATTCTAATTTATAACATTTCCATGTGCTGGGCACTAGAGGGAGCAGTTCCAAAAATTGCAGCATGGTCAATGTGGTAAAGCAACCTCAATCTTCAAACCTCCTACACTGTGTGCCACCATTTTTTGAGCGACTGCACAGCGTAGGAGGATTAGATACAGTGCTCAGCAGACAGTATAACACGAACATACACAAACATAATACACACATCACATACACAAACATAAATTACCTGCTCCTGCCGCCTCCGTACCTATGCCTTGCATCTTCGCTTCCTTGAACATATGGCCTGAAGCCGCGGCCGGAAGTCGTCATCTTACTGTCCGGCAGCGGCTTCCGGTCCACAAGAAAATGGCGCCGGATTTCGCTCTGCGAACGAGCTTCGTTTTGGTCTGTGTGGGAGCGGCGCATGCGCCGTTCCCACACAGACGGCGTACGCTGCAGAGAATGGAACGGCTCCCGTTTGCATTCTCTATGGGGTTGTATGTGCCGTATTCCATCTCTGTATGTGTCGTTAATCGTCACATACAAAGATGGAAAAAAAACAGCAGCCCCATAGAGAAGTAAAAGTAAGTAAAAAGTAAAAAGTAGAACAAAAGAACACAAATAAATAACATTTATTTTAATATCATACTAAAGGCAATATTATAAAAAATAAAAAAATTAATGACACCTTCCCTTTAAACATATGGTATTGTGGCCGAGCGGTCTAAGGCGCTGGATTAAGGCTCCAGTCTCTTTGGAGGTGTGGGTTCAAATCCCACCACTGCCTTCAGGTATTTTTTTTTTGTCCACTTTATATTGGGATGATCTTATGTGAAGTTATTACATGTTAGAACAATATAAATCTAATAGACCATTCTACATTTCACCCTACAGAGCTGACTAACACTGAATCTATTTACTTACAAGGACACATAGACAACAATCCAATGACAACTTTTATACAAACTCCCAGCTACATCCAGCAAACATCTCCTAATAAGATTGCTATAAGACCTCATTCACACAACCATATTACGGCTACATACAAGTTCTGAGTTGTAAGGAGCAGTAATGTGGCACCCATAGAAATATATGGCCCAGCCTGTATTTCCTTGTGCCTTTGATTTCATATAGAGTCGTACAGTGGATTTGGGGAAATGTTTAATCTGATGACATAATATGGAGGATTTCTCCCCTAGAAAAATTGCTTCTAGTGTAGAATACCTCTTTAAACTGTCTATATGTCCTATTAGTGCTTGGGACACGACTCTACAAGCAGACAACCTCTGACAGGAAGCAAATCTTGCTGCGGCAGATACGAGCTATCCATTTGATGAAGATATGGTTATTAGGCTATGGTACGGCAATGGCAAGGCTCAGAAGGTAAAGAGCATCATGCAACATTTGAGGCTTACTATAGTGGCATCTACTGCCCTGCGTCATGAAAATAGAGACTCTGTGGTGTCAAAATATTAGAAACCCCAACAAAAGTAACCCCCTTTTGAAAACTAAATCCCCCAAAGAATTCAACTGGAGTTATAGTAAGAAATTTTAGATTGTGAAGTAACATCCTTGAAGGTATTCATTTAGGGGTATAGTGAGACATTGTAATTTGTGCAGTGACTGAGGACAACCTGGAAAACCCATAATGGAGGCAAAGGGAATGGCAGGCCCCACTACCAACCAACCAACCATTCCATAAAATCCAGCCCAAAAGATACAAAGATCTCAGCAAAAAAAGATTTGCTGAGACAACCAATCGCATCTGGATTTATTCCTCTCATCCAGTTTTATTCCTGGGTGAGATAGACACTCCCTCAGGTTCTTGGTATAGTGATAAGTTTTGTTTTAGGGGTTTGTAGAATCTAATTTCTGCTACTATCCTATCCTGGAATGGCTTTTGAATGATGCAAAGCCCAGACTTAAAGAGGATCTGTCACTAGTTTAGTAATGCCCTTTCTCCTAGCTAATCTAATAGGCGCTGTCACGCTGATAGTGCTAGTGAAAATTGTGTCCCAAAACAGTTATTATTTTAAAAGTGATGTGATTTTTTCTTAATATACAAATGAGGCTCTCCTGGAAAAGTGGGTGTCAACAGCAGTGATTCTCTTGAGGTGGAGCTACCTCACAGCCTCTGACACTGTCCTATCAGCATGAAGCTGCTTCACATAGTGTGAGAGACTGAGGCTGAAGGGAAGGGGGATCACTTCAAACAGCCATATCTCTGGCTATGGTTCTGGTGATAGTGGCGTAACTACCTCTGTAGAAGACATAGCGGCTGCTACAGGGCCCGAGGCACGAGGTGGCCTGTGCCACCATCACTGGCCCCCCATGACCAGTGGCACTGCTAGCGACCACTATGGCTGGTACAGCAGTAGCAATGCCACATTCAATAGTATCTGCATCCTTAGGACGCAGATACTATTGAGCACTATGGCAGAGCAGGGAGATATCTCCCTACTCTGCCATTTAAGGGGTTTTCCCACAAAACACATGTGAAAACTTGCTAACTGTCCCAATTGGCAACTGCCGGGTTCTGTCCCGAATTTACAGAGACAGTCCCGGGAAATTACGGTCCCGGGACTTGTCCCGGCAACTGCTACATTCAATTGAGTCCTCAGATGCAGATACAATTGAATTCCATAGCAGAGCAGGAAACTATCCGCTTCCTGCTCTGCCATTCACTCCTCTTGGAGGGAAATCACCGACCAAAGAGTTGCCGATACCCTGGCCGTGAGATTCCGCTGCAGGAGGTGCCACTGATGTCACTGCTCTTATATGGATAGTGAAGTCAGGGCTGTCTCTATGAGCGAAATTGCCAGCAAGGGCGTCAGCAACGCTTTTGCCAGGGATTCTGGTGCTCCAGGAGTAGCCCTTGACTTCAATGTCCATATAAGGGAAGTGACTCCAGGGGCACCATCTGTAGCGGAATCACCGGCCAGGGCATTGCCAACACGTACTCTGGGATTCCGCTCATAGAGGGAGCCACTGACGACGTTAGTGTCCATATACGGACAATGAAGTCAGGGGCTCCTCCTGGAACACCGGAATCCTGGGCCAGAGTATTGCCGACACCTGGCCGGGGATTCCGCTCATATAGGGAGCCACAATGGCTCTATCTACGGGGACAGGGAGGGGGTCGGGGCTATTTACAGGGGGAGTATGTGGCACTATCTACAGGGGAAGTTTGTGGCACTATATAAAGGGGGAGTATGTGGCACCATCTACAGGGATGTGTGTGGCATCATCTACAGGGGGTATGTGTGGCATCATCCACAGGGGGCTTGTGAGCATGCGTGACCGGTTTCTCTATCCAATTCTATGGAACTTCTGGACACACAAGCCAGACACAGAACCATGCTTCTCATGGAGCACTTCGGGGGACTTTCGGTTCATTGTTCTCCTTATTGCTGGGATCCCAGTGATTTAACCCCCAGCGATCATACATGTATTCCCTATCCCGTGGATAGGGGATTCATGTGTTTTGCGGGACAACCCCTTTAACTAGGCTACAGACCGTGTTGTTTTGGGGGGGGGTGGGGCTGTATGGCGGTATCTACATGAGGGGGACTGTATGGCACAATCTACAGGAGGGGGGCTTTATGGCTCTATATACAGCGGAGGCTGTCTGGCGCTATCTACAGGGGGCTGTATGGCGTTATCTACAAGGGACCTGTATGGCAGTATCTACAGGGGGCTGTATGGCATATCTACAAGGGGATGTGGGGGACGCTATCTACAAGTGAGTGTGAAGCTATCTACAGGGGGGCTGTATAGCATCATCTACCGGCGGGCACTATCTACAAGGGGGCGCTGTGTGGCAGAATCTACAGGGGAGCACTATCTACAAGGGGGACTGTGTGTGACATCCAGGGGAGGGTGGGTCCAGTCAAAAGTTTACTATGGAGACCAGTCTTTCCTAGTTACGGCTCTGTCTGGTGGCATATGAAAGATGAGATTCTAATCTTTCATATGACACTAGGATCACAGTTTTAGCTGTGACACAACCGGAGATGTCACCAGTTGAAAACACAGTTGGGAATGGATGCAGTGTACTATATGATCACACTGTGTTGCTGGTCAGGGAAAGGGGAGAAGCTGTATGCTGATTAGACAGCATCAAACAGAAAACATTACACCGCCCAGAGTGAAAAGGAGTCACCTCCTATTTGGCTATTAGAGACACATTAGCATAGTTAGAAAAATTATTATAACTTTGCAAATATTAAATGTTTTTGAAAAGAAAATAACTTTAAAGAAAATGAATTGTTTAATTAAAAGAATAAAATAAAAGTAACAAAATAACAGAGTAGATGGTAAAATATTCCCTAAAGGTCTTATACTTGGGAAGTATACAAAGCATTAATTTAACCCCTTGAGGACCAAGCTCATTTTGGCCTTCAGGACCAGACCCATTTTTTTAAATCTGACATGTGTCACTTTATGTGGTAATAACTTGGGAATGTTTTTACCTATCCAATCGATTCTGAGATTGTTTTCTCGTGACATATTGTACTTTATGTTAGTGAATAAATGTAGTCGATAAATTCATTGCTTATTTGTTGAAAACACCAAAATTTTGCGAAAATTTGAAGAAATTAAGATTTTTCACATTAGAAATGTATCTGCTTGTTAAAGAGGCTCTGTCACCAGATTTTGCAACCCCTATCTGCTATTGCAGCAGATAGGCGCTGCAATGTAGATTACAGTAACGTTTTTATTTTTAAAAAACGAGCATTTTTGGCCAAGTTATGACCATTTTTGTAGTTATGCAAATGAGGATTGCAAAAGTCCAAGTGGGTGTGTTTAAAAGTAAAAGTCCAAGTGGGCGTGTATTATGTACTACAAAAATGGTCATAACTTGGTCAAAAATGCTCGTTTTTTAAAAATAAAAACGTTACTGTAATCTACATTGCAGCGCCGATCTGCTGCAATAGCAGATAGGAGTTGCAAAATCTGGTGACAGAGCCTCTTTAAACAGATAGTAATACCACACAAAATAGTTACTAGTTTACATTTCCCATATGTCTACTTTATGTTTGCATTGTTTTTTGAAAATTCTTTATTTATTCTAGGACATTACAAGGCTTAGAACTTTAGCAGCAATTTCTCACATTTTTAATTCGAAAGGCTATTTTTTCAGGGACAAATTCAGTTCTGAAGTGTTTTTAACCCCTTAAGGACGCAGCCTAGTTTTGGCCTTAAGGCTCAGAGCCCATTTTTCAAATCTGACATATTTCACTTTATGTGGTAATAACGTCGGAATGCTTAAACCTACCCAAGCGATTCTGAGACTGTTTTCTCGTGACACATTGGGCTTCATGTTCGTGGTAAAATTTGGTCGATATATTCAGTGTTTATTAGTGAAAAATTGCAAAATTTAGAGAAAATTTTGAAAAAATTGCATTTTTCAGAATTTAAATGAATCTGCTTGTAAAACAGACGGTTATACCACCCAAAATAATTACTAGTTCACATTTCCCATATGTCTACTTTAGATTGGCATCGTTTTTTGAACATTCTTTTATTTTTCTTGGACGTTACAAGGCTTAGAACATAAACAGCAATTTCTCATATTTTTAAGAAAATTTCAAAAGCCTTTTTTTTAAGGTACCTCTTGAGTTCTGAAGTGGCTTTGTGGGGCCTATGTATTAGAAACCCTGATAAAACACCCCATTTTAAAAACTAGACCCCTCAAAGTATTCAAAACAGCAGTTATAAAGTTTTTTAACCCTTCAGGCATTTCACAGGAATTAAAGCAAAGTGGAGGTGAAATTTGCAAATTTCATTTTTCTTGCTGAATTTCAATTTTATTCATTTTTTTTTCTGTAACACAGAAGCTTTTACCAGAGAAACACTACTAAATATGTATTGTCCAGATTCTGCAGTTTTTAGAAATGTCCCACATGTGGCCCTACTGCGCTCGTGGACTAAAACACAAGCCCTAGAAGCAAAGAAGCACCTAGTGCATTTTGAGTCCTCTTTTTTATTAGATATATTTTAGGCAGCATGCCAGGTTTGAAGAGGTGTTGAGGTGTCAAAGCAGTAGGAATCCCCCAATAGTGACCCCATTTTGGAAACTACACCCCTCAAGGAATTCATTTAGGGTTGTTGTTACCATTTTGACCGCACAGTTTTTTCACAGCACGTATTTGAATTGGGCTCTGAAATGAAAAAAATGTCATTTTTTCCAATAAAATGTCATTTGTGATCAAAATGTCTTATTTTCACATTGAACAAAATACCCCATTTTGTTGCCCAATTTGTCCTTAGTGTGGCAATACCCCATTTGTGGTTATAAACTGCCGTTTGGGCCCATGGGAGGGCTCAGAAGGAAAGGAGCGCTATATGTTTGTTGGAGTCCAGATTTTGTTGGATTGGTTTTCGGGTGCCATGTCGCATTTGCAGAGCCTCAGAGGTATCAAAGCAATGGAAACCCACCAAAAGTGACCCCATTTTGGAAACTACACCCCTCAAGGAATTCATTTATGGTTGTTGTTAGCATTTTGACTACACAGTTTTTTCACAGCACCTATTTCAATTGGGCTGTGACATTAAAAAAATGACATTTTTTCCAATAAGATGTACTTTTTTACCAAAATTTCTTATTTTCACAGGGAACAAAATACTCAATTTTGTTGCCCAATTTCTCCTGAGTGCATCAATACCCCATTTGTGGCAATAAACTGCCGTTTGGGCCCATAGGAGGCCTTAGAAGGGAAGGAGCGCTGTGTGTTCTTTGGAGTGCAGATTTTGCTGGATTGGTTTTCGGGTGCCATGTCACATTTGCAGAGCCCCAGAGGTATCAAAGCAATGGAAACCCACCAGAAGTGACCCCATTTTGGAAACTACACCCCTCAAGGAATTCATTTATGGGTAATGTGACCATTTAGACCCCATAGTTTCTTCACAGAACTTATTTGAATTGGGCTGGGAATTTAAAAAATATATATTTTTTCCAATAATATGTTGTTTTAGCTCAAAAATTCTTATTTTCACAAGAAATAAAATACTCCATTTTGTTGCCCAATTTGTCCTGAGTGCGGAAATACCCCATTTGTGGTGATAAACTGCTTTTTGGGCCCATGGGAGGGCTCAGAAAGAAAGGAGCACTGTGTGTTCTTTGGAGTACAGATTTTGCTGGATTGGTTTTCGGGTGCCATGTCGCATTTGCAGAGCCCCAGAGGTATCAAAGCAATGGAAACCCACCACAAATGACCCCAATTTGGAAACTACACCCCTCAAGGAATTCATTTATTGGTGTTGTGACCATTTTGACCCCATAGTTTTTTCACAGAACTTATTTGAATTGGGCTGGGAATGAAAACAAAATTTTTTTTGTCAAATAATATGTAGTTTTGGCTGAAAATTTCTTATTTTCACAAGAAACAAAATACCCCATTCTGTTGCGCAATTTGTTCTGAGTGCCGCAATACCCCATTTGTTGTGATAAACTGCCGTTTGGGCCCATGGGAGGGCTCAGATGGAAAGGACCACCATTTGGCCTACTCGGGATTTTCTAGTGCGAAGTCATGTATGCAGAAGCCCCTGAGGTACCAGTACAGTTGAAACCCGCAAGAAGTGACCCCGTTTTAAAAACTACACCCTTAAGGCATTCATCTAGAGGTGTAGTGAGCATTTTGACCGGAGACCTACACCCATAAACAGTAATGTGGGTTCTCCCGGGTATGGCAATACCCTACATGTGGCTGTTATCAGCTGCCTGGACACACAGCAGGGCCCAGAGGGGAAAGACGAGGGGGGATAAGCTGTGCGGAGTGCATCAGGGTAAGTAAAATTGGGGTAAATTATAAACCAAGGGATGTATGATAAATTTTAAAACACTTTCATACAGAGCTCTGGTTATTCGGGACACGTGTCACATTGATATATTGTGTCCTCCCTTATCCCCCTCTTATAGCAGACTTTGCACCTCTTTTGACTTTTTCCCTTCTTGCCAGTTTGGGGAACTTCTCCTGGAAAGTGTTGCCCTGGTACGATGCGTGTGGGCTCGCTTCCAGAAGTACTGGGTGCCCCCCCTTCTTGGTCCCTAAAGATTAGGTTCTTGATAATCACCTCTTGAAATTCCAGGAAAGTTCCCGTCTGGCCTGCACATCGACGTAGCATGTACGCATTGTACAATGCCATCTGTATGATGTGCCCGGCCAGCTTCTTATACCACACCGCATGGCGCTGTAGGGCTTCAGGGCTTGATCTTACAAGTCCATCCCTCCCATGTACCTATTGTAGTCCAGGATGCAGTCTGGTTTGGGGGTGGCCTTTCCTTCATATATCCTAAACCTGTAGGTATACCCTGATGCACTCTCACAGCTTATACATCTTCACGCCATACCTTGCCCTCTTACCCGGCAGGTACTCGCGGAATTGAACCCTCCCTTTAAAATGTACCAGGGACTCATCAATAGAAATACACTTCTCGGGGGTGTATGTTTGGGAAAACCGGGCACTGGAACGGTCTAATAGGGGTCTCCGTTTATACAAACGGTCAAAACTGGGGTCATCTCAGGGTGGGCACTGCTCATTATCAGTATAATGTAAGAAGCGAAGTATTGCCTCATTTATTTATTTTTTTAGGTTCCAGTTCAGTTCTGAAGTTGCTTTGAGGGGCCCATATATTAGAAACCCCTATCAAATACCGCATTTTAGAAACTAGACCCCTCAAAGTATTCACAACAGCATGTAGAAAGTTTATGAACCCTTTAGGTGTTTCACAGAAATTTAGAGCAAAGTAGAGGTGAAATTTACATTTTTTTTTTGTCAGAAAATCCTCTTTATACCATTTTTTTTATAACACAAAAGGATTTATCAGAGAAACGCAACTTTATACGTATTGCCCAGATTCTGCAGTTTTGAGAAATATCCCACATTCTTTTCTTTTTACAGCGTTCACCGTGCGCTATAAATGACATATTCACTTTATTCTGCGGGGCGATACGATTACGGCGATACCCTATGTTTATAGGTTTTTTTTATGTCTTATGGCGTTTGCACAATAAAATAAGTTTTGTAAACAATCATTCACTTTTTGTGTTACCTTATTCTAAGAGCCAGAACGTTTTTATTTTTCAATCAATAAAGCCGTGCGAGGACTTATTTTTTGCGTAACGAACTGTAGTTTCGATCAGTACCATTTTTAGGTACATGCGACTTTTTGATCTCTTTTTATTCCATTTTTTGGGAGGTGAAGTGACCAAAGAATTGTGATTGTGGTTCGGTTTATTATTATTTTATTTTACGGCGTTCACCGCACGGGATAAATAATAAAATAATTTTGTAGTTCAGGCCGTTACGGACGTGGCGATTCCAATTATGTATAGTTTATTTGTTTGTTTATATATTTTTATTAATAATAAAGGACTGATAAGGGAAAAGGGGGATTTTTACTTTTATTACTTTTAAATCTTTTATTTTCTTATTTTTACACATCTTTTTTTAACTTTTTTTTTACTTTATTACTTTGTCCCACTAGGGGACATGAGGGCAGGAGGCTCTGATCGCTATTCTAATACACTGCACTACATGCGTAGTGCAGTGTATTAGAACTGTCAGCTACTCACTGACAGCAAGCATAGTGGGTCCTGACGTTGTCAGGACCCACTAGGCTTCCGTCTATGGCATAGCCGGACGCCATTGTTTGGTGTCCGGTTGCCATAGTCACCATCGCCGGCCGCTATCGCGTAGCAGGCCGGCGATGGCAGCTTAACCCCTAAAAAGCCGCGATCTCTATAGAACGCGGCTTTTAAGGGGTTAATCAGCGGGGACACAGCGACAAGACAGCAACTGTCACAGCTCCTGTATGTATCGGGAGGACGGCCGAAACGGCCGTTACTCCCGAGACGTACTATTACGGCATGGAGAGCGAACGATACAGCTGCCATGACGTAATAGTACGTCAAGGAGCGGGAAGGGGTTAATGACCCTATATATTATAAACCCCCATAAAACACCCCATTTTTAAAACTTCACCCCCCAAAGTATTCACTTTTTTTTTTAATTAGTCTGTGAAGATAAAAATCTACTTTTTTTCTGGAAAAACTTAGAAATTTCGAAGGAATAAAGGAGAAAAAGAACCCCAACATTTGTAAAACAATTTCTTCCGATTACGGAAATACCACATATGTGGTAATAAACTGCTGTTTGGACCCACAGCAGGGCTCAGAAGAGAAAGAGCGCCATTTGGATTTTGGAGCGCTGATTTTACTGGAATGGTTTTCGGTGCCGTGTCGAGTTTGCAACGCCGTGGAGCGACCTAAACAGTGGAAACCCCCCCCCCCAAAAGTGACCCCATTTTGGAAACTATACCCCTCAAGGAATTTTTCTAGTGGTATAGTTAGCATTTTGACCGCACAGGTTTTTTGCTGAATTTATTGGAATTAGTCTGTGGAGATGAAAAGAGACTTTTTTTCTGAAAAAAACATAGAATTTTCTAATTGTTATAAGGACTAAAGGAGAAAAGGGACCTCAATAATTGTAAAGCAATTTCTCCTGATTACGGCAATACCCCATATTTGGTAATAAACTACTGTTTGGACCCACGGCAGGGCTCAGATGGGACAGAGCACCATTTGGATTTTGCAGTTCAGATTTTGCTGAATTGGTTTCAGGAGGCCATGTCGCATTTGCATAGCCCCTGAAGTACCAGTATAGTAGAAATTCCCCAGGTGTGATACCATTTTGGAGACTATACCCCTCAAAGAATTATATTAGAGGTGTAGTGAGCATTTTAAGCCCTCAGGTGTTTTATAGATTTTATTAGAATTGGGATGTGAAAATGAAAAAAATATTTTTTTTCCAATAACCTGTAGATTTAACTCATCATTTTTCATTTCCACAAGGAATACAGGAGAAAAGGCGCCCCAAAATGTGTTACACAATTTCTCCTGAGTAGGGAAGTACCCCATATGTGGTTGTAAACTGCTATTTGGACACACGGCAAGGGTCTAATGGCAAAAAGCGCAATTTCGTTCTTGGAGTGGAGATTTTACAAAATTTGTTTTTGGCGCCATGTTGCATTGCGCTGAGGTACCAGTACAGTGAAAACCCCAGAGAAGTGACCCCATTTAGGAAACTACACCCCTCAAGGAATTCATCTAGAAGTATAGTGAGCATTTTGACCCCAAAAGATTTGCAGAAATAAGTGCACTGTGGATGTTGCAGATTGAAAATTGCCGTTTTCCACAGATATGCTATTTCAGTGCCCAATGTGTTGTGCCCAGCCTGTACCACTGGAGACACACAACCCATAAATTGTTAAGCGGTTCTCCAGAGTACAGTAATACCCCATATGTGGTCATAAACTGCTGTTTGGGCACACTGCCAGGCCCAGAAGGAACGCCTTTTGGAGCGCAGATTTTGCTTGGTAGTAGTTTTGTTTAGTGTGTATTACTGGTGTTTCAGTTTATAATGTGGGGCATATGTAAGCTGTGCGAAGTGCATCAGGGTATATGTAAGCTGTGCGGAGTACATCAGGGCATATGTAAGCTGTGCGGAGTACATCAGGGTATATGTAAGCTGTGCGGAGAACATCAGGGTATATGTAAGTTGTGCGGAGTACATCAGGGTATATGTAAGCTGTGCGGAGTACATCAGGGTATATGTAAGCTGTGCGGAGTACATCAGGGTATATGTAAGCTGGGCGTAGTACATCAGGGTATATGTAAGTTGGGCGTAGTACATCAGGGTATATGTAAGCTGGGCGGAGTACATCAGGGTATATGTTAGCTGGGCATGGTGTATCAGGGTATATGTAAGCTGGGCGGAGTGCATCAGGGTATATGTTAGCTGGGCGGAGAGTATCAGGGTATATATAAGCTGTGCGGAGTACATCAGGGTATATGTAAGCTGGGCCGAGTACATCAGGGTATATGTAAGCTTGGCCGAGTGCAACAGGTCATATAGGATAATGTAATAATGGCGTGAATGAATAATACAATTAATTATCCATGGATAGTGACGTATGCTTTCAACCAATCCTTTATGCACAGGCCACATTTTTGGGTGCAGGAGTCACACTTCTAAAGGGTGTCTGTGGTGTTGTACAAAATATCCACACTCCAGCATTGCCTAATCTTTGACTTCTTCACTAGCCCCATATGTAGCACAGACCCCAAAATGTCATAGTTTCCGCTGCATTTACAGGGTCTACCAGTGGGGGCTAGCAAATGATGATGTGGGGTTTTAGGTGAAGAAATGCTGCACATATAAATTAGTCTGGGCCGTCGTTTTGCATTATTGGGTTCCAAGAGTCATAACTTTTTATTTTTCCATTGACGAGCCTTGTGAGTGTTTGATTTTCATGGGACGGGCTTTAGTTTTTATTAGTATCATTTTGGGGTATATGTGATAATTTGATCAGTTTTTATTCAATTTTTTGGGAGATGAGGACACCAAAAAACAGAAATTCTCTCACTGTTTTTTTTTTTATACATTTTTAACGGCGTTCTCTGTGCAGTATAAACATGTTTACCTTATTCTGTGGTTCAATACGATTATGGCAATACCAAATTTATATAGTTTTTATATGTTTTACTACTTTTACACAGTAAAAACACTTTTTTCTAAATAAAATTATGTTTTAGTGTCACCATATCCTGAGAGGCATAACTTTTTTATTTTTTTGTAGACAAAGCTGTGTTAAGGCTTGTTTTTTGCGTGACAAACTGTCTTTTTTATTGGTTCCATGTTTGGGTACGTGAGAATTTTCGATCACTTTTTATTCCATTTTTTTGGAAACAACGTGACCAAAAAAGGAAATTCTGCTATTGTTTTTTATTGTATTTTTTTTTACGGTGTTCACCGTGCGGGATAAATAATATGATATTTTTATAGGTTAAGCCAATACGAACACGGCGATACCTAATATGTCTATTTTTTTTCTAATTATAAAGGGTTTGATCAGGGAAATAAAGTGATTTTATTATGTAAAATAAGGTTTTTATTACGTAAAACGTTTTATTTATTTATCTAAAACATTTTTTTTACTTTTTTTTCCCTTTTTTTTTTTTTACACACACTAGGAGACTGGAAGATCTGATCTTATGATTCCATGTACAATACACTGCACTACTTGTATATACTTGTGTAGTGCAGTGTATTGTAACTGTCATTTTACAACTGACAGTTGAGCCTATTACGTACTGCCTCGGGCAGGACCTAATAGGCTCCAGTACCTGGCAACTAGGAAACCGTTGCTAGGCTTCCTGGTTGTCATTGCAATCATCTGCACCCCACAATTTTTTGCGGGGGGCCAACGGGGTGCAGAGGGAGCCCCCTCCCTCTGTATCAATCACTTGAATGCCGCTGTCGCTAATGACAGCAGCATTTACGGGGTTAAACGGCAATTGGCGATAACAGTGACCGCCACCGCTGCAGTGAGATGTCGGCCCATCCTCAGGGTGTTACTATACGCCCATTTGCAGGAAGGGGTTAATAAAATGTTTTTTGTTTTTTTTTACACATCTTTCTCTGATCTCCTAATGGATCTCACAGAAATGAGGAGATCAGAGAAAATGACAGGAGCTCTCTCCTGTAGACGACGTCACAGGCGGCTGTGATTGGTCAGTCTCTGAAGAACGCCAGCATGGGGGCCTGCTGATTGGTCCCCAGGCCGGTAACAGAGACGGTTAGCTGTCAATGACAGCAGCCGTTGCTGTGTTATCACTATGTGTTTTCACATAGTGACAGTTTATTCCTACTTCGCAATAGTACGGCGCAGGTCCGCTTCAATGAGCGGCGTGTACTGTACTATTGCGGCGCAGGTACACAACAGGTCAATAAACTTAAGTATAAAGATAAATCAATCCTACATTCCCATATATCCCATGTACAGTACATACAGTCATGTCCAGAATTATTTGGACAGTGACACAATCGTCATGATTTGGGCTCTGCATGCCACAACATTGGATTTGAAATGAAACAACTGAGTTGCAATTGAAGTGTAGACTTTCAGGTTTGAATTCAAGGGGTTGAACAAAAATATCCTGTGAAACGTTTTGGAATTGCAACAATTTTTCTACACAGCCTCCTCATTTCAGGGGCAAAAACGTAATTGGAAAAATTAACATTACCATAAATAAAATGGTTTTTTCTAATACTTTGCAGAGAATCCTATGCAGGCAATGACGGCCTGATTTCTGGAACCCATGGACATCACCAAACGCTGGGTTTCCTCCTTTGTGATGCTTTTCCCGGCCTTTACTGCAGCTGTCTTCAGTTGTTGCTGGTTTGTGGGTCTTTATGCCTTAAGTTTTGTCTTAAGCAAGTGAAATGCTCGATCAGGTTGAGATCTGGTGATTGACTTGGCCATTGCAGAATATTCCACTTCTTTGGCTTAAAAAACACCTGGGTTGCTTTCGCAGTATGTTTTGCGTCATTGTCTATCTGTACTGTGAAGTGATGTCCCATGAACCCTGCTGCATTTGGTTGAATCTGAGCAGAAAGTATATCCCTGAACACTTCAGAATTCATCCGGCTGCTTCTGTCTTCAGTCAAATCATCAATAAACACTGGTGACCCAGTACCTTTGGCAGCCATGTATGCCCATGCCATCACACTACCTCCACCACGTAATACAGAGGATGTGGTGCACTTTGGATCATGAGCTGTTCCAAGCCTTCTCCATACTTTCTTCCTCCCATCATTCTGCTACAGGTTGATCTTAGTTTCATGCTGTTCCATAACTGGGCGGCTTCCTTACATATTGTTTGGCAAAGTCTAATCTGGCCTTTCTATTTTTGAGGCTGATTAATGGTTTGCACCTTGTGATGAACCCTATGTATTTTTTTTCATAAAGTCTTCTCTTTATGGTAGACTTAGATACTGATACACCTACTTCCAGGAGAGTGTTCATGACTTGGGTAGATGTTGTGAAGGGGTTTTTCTTCACCATGGAAAGGATTCTGCGATCATCCACCACTTTTCTCCTCCGTGGACGTCCAGGCCTTTTGTAATTCATTAATTCACCAGTGCAGTCTTTTTTTTTTTTTTTTTAAAGAATGTACCTAACTGTTGATTTGGCCACTTCTAACATTTGTGCTATCTCTCTGTTGGATTTCTTCATTCAGCCTAACAATGGTCTGTTTCTCTTGCATTGAGTAATCCTTTGACCTCATGTTGTGGGTTCACAGCAACAGCTTCTAAATGCAAATGCCACACCTGCAATCAACTCCAGACCTTTTAACCTCCTAACATTTGTGCTATCCCTCTGATGGATTTCTTCATTTTTTCAGCCTAACGATGTTCTGTTTCACTTGCATTGAGAGCTCCTTTGATCTCATGTTGTGGGTTCACAGCCACAGCTTCCAAATGCAAAATCTGGAATCAACTCCAAACCATTTACCTGGTTAATTGATGATGGATTAATGAGGAAATAGTCCATGCAGCCCATTAAATAGCTTATGAAGTAAACATCCTCTTACATGGCCAGACCTGGGCCACGTAAATGAGCGCCAATCAATGAGACAGGTCGTTGATTGGTGGATGTTTGCTCCTTTCATAAGGAGCTAATATGGGGATGAGCGGTCATTACTCTGAACGCTCATGCCCATACATTATGATCATGTCGGCAGCATGTCTCCCGATTTACACAGGGAGATGTGCTGTTGGCGACGATAATATTTAACTTTTTTAAAACTATACGGTCATCAGATAAACTAGCGTTTGCTCGTTCATCTGCTGATCGCTGCCCTGTTTACATAGAGCAATAATAGGCAACGAGCATTCTATGAACGATCGTGTGCCCAATAATTGGCCTGTGTAACAGGGCCTTAAGTTGTGTTTATGACCCTACTTAAAACAATAGTTGTCCAATCCAAGCTCATGTATGACCTTTATTGGTTTTACTGAAATGTTTGTTGACACCACAGGGGCTGTTTCTATGTCCCTTCCAAAGCAAGAGCAGTCCCTTCTCTGCACAGGTGTGCCCCTTTACTAGCATCACTGACAATAAGGTAACGCAAGCTCCAGCATCATAGGGGTTCATTCTATGGTCTTTCTCAGGATACACATCAAAGGCCAGGTTCCAGGAAAGCTAAGGAGACTTATAAAAATAAAAGCATTCCACCCACACGCATGGATTTTTTTTCCCAGTTTCCCAGTACATTACACGGTACAATAAATGGTGCTGTGAAAAACTGCAACTCGTCCTACAAAAAACAAAGCCCTCATTGAACTATAAAAAAAAGAATAAAATAATTAGGGCGGTATTAAATTTATATAGTTTTTTTTATATTTTACTCTTTTTACAAGACAAAAACTAAATATTGAAAATAAAATGTATTTTGTGTTGCCAAATTCTGAGAGACATAACTTTTTTAGTGTTCCGTTGGATAACAGGTGGGCGGCTTATTTTTTTGTGGGACGAGCTGTCGTTTGTAATGCTACTATTTTAGGGGTATTTTTTTATTGCACTAACTGTGCGGGTTAAATAATATTATATTGTGACAGTTCTGACATTATGGACGTGGCGATACCAAATATGTTTCTTATTATTTTTTATTAGTGGGAGAATGGGAAAAGGAGGGGATTTTTAACTTTTTATATTTTTTGTACATAAAAGATTTTTTTATTTTACTCTTTTTTACCCGACCCCACCCCCCGCCCCCCCCAATGGAACTTGAAAAAGTGAATGTTGGATTGTTTGCACTATATACTGCAATACTAATCTATTGCATTATATTGTAATTTTGAAAGAGGTAGACCTGGGGGCCTTTCTTAGGCCTGCAGGCTGCCATGACACTCATCAGCACCACGTGATCGTGTCACATAGGGGAAGGGGGCGTTGGGCTGTCAGAGGGGGCTGCCTCAATTTTTCTAATGCCTTAGATGCTGTGGGTGCTACTGACCGCGACATCTAAGGGGTTAAACGTGCGGGATCATGCTAAAGTGTGATTTCGCTCTTTACAGTTAAGCTGTATGGAGCGGGCTCAGCCTGCTAGCCTGCTCCATGCTTCCCCTACCTAGCTATGATGTAAGTATACATCTGTGTACAGAAATTAACATTATTTATGGACAGAAATTTAGAAGAAACACTAAGCGACCATTTGCAATATGAACATGGGAAAAGAACAAACAACGCTCAGGCAAGGAGTGGGAGGGCAGAGCCCTATTTATAGTCTAGGGTGCACTGGGTATAGGATAGGGAATTTTAGGGAGTATTCGCATTGGCCCTTTAAGGCACCCTATCACACAGTCCATAAAGGGAAGGCCACGCTAGCCTGCGTCTCTGGGGAGGAGGACACTCGCAGACTGCCAGGAAGTTGTGGTCACGACCGTTCGCCGAGAGTGAGCGGCAGAGGTACGCGACCGCAGCCATTACATGAGGTATGACTGGGGAACAGTTCCTCAAGATTGGACCCTGACCTAACTGGCCATGTAAGGTATATCCCTCGATCACGTCACTGGAATTCCCTAAGACACAATCAATGGGGGAGACCCCTTCTTTTTTTTTTCCTTTGTATACCGTGATCATTTTTGATCGATCGCAGCATTCGAGAGGTTAATGGAGGAGATAAAAGGTCTCTCTTATCTCCACCGTTAGAGCAGTACTGCGGTTGAGTATCAGGCTGGGTTCACACAACCTATTTTCAGACGTATAGGAGGCGTTTTACGCCTCAAATTACGTCTGAAAAACCGCCTCCAATACGTACATCTACCCATTACTTTTAATGGGTCTTACAATGTACTGTGCCGACGACCTGTCATTTTACACGTCGCCGTCAATAGACGGCACGTATAATAACAGCCTCGTCAAAGAAGTGCAGGACACTTCTTGGGACGTAATTGGAGCCGTTTTTCATTGACTTCAATGAAGAACAGCTCCAAATTACGTCCGTAAGAGACGCGGCGAGAAAACGCCAGTACATGCATTTACGTCTGAAATTCAGGAGCTGTTTTCTCCTGAAAACAGCTCCGTAATTTCAGACGTAAATGCCGTTATCGTGTGCACATACCCTTACAGCTATTGTCCGACTCCTGATTGCGCGCACAAACTCGTGGTGCCCGCGCGATCAGCATGACATCTCTGCTCGTCATGATGTGGCAACGTACTGAAAATCTGTCACATAAAATCTGGTCTAGATAATGGAGTTGTCTTCTCATCTGGAGAGGTAGCATGGCTCATTGAGAGAGGAAGTTGTTCAGATATGTAAAGAGACCTGCCCTCTAGAGAAAAGACACGCCCCCAATAGTGGTAACCCACACCCAAATACTGGAAAGCTCCAGCCAATCGTGGCACTTTGCACAGCATGGCAGCCCTATTGTGTGAGAGAGGTTCCACTCTGTGCACCAGCTGTACAAGCAGTATTTAACCCCACAAGTTCTAATTAGAATTAAACTGTTCACTGCTCCTTTAAGAAGATTATCATGTGCTGCACAACCATGCCAGTTCCTTGTTATTATAGTGGTGAGTATCCCCTCCTGTCACACGGGAGACCGGGGTTCAATTCCCTGACGGGGAGTCTTATTATTTTAAACTTTATTATAAAAAAAATTAAAAACAAAAACTGTAACTGCTTTTTCAAAAAGTTTTTTTGTTTCAAGAGAAGAAAAGCCAAAAAATACATAAATTAATTCCCAAAGGCATGTGCTAACACTAGTCCAATGTTTTGCTTTCTCTCAAATCCTGTTTACACCGTAATCTGGATGTTGTTTTTTTTACACTTTTATTAATGGATCTGTGGTAGCACAGCTGGGCCGTCTATGGAGGTCTCTTTGGCCTCTGTTGAGCAAAAAATGGGTCAGATTTTTTAACAATCCATGCCAGTACTTCGTTACTACAGCGGCGAGTATCCATGCGGGTGAACAGGGTTTGTTTTCCCCGATGCGGAGGGTTGTTTGTTTGTTTTTTTTATAGCAAACAGCTTTGTTGTATTTACCAGAAACGTATACACCTTAACCCCTTAACGACATCCAACGTAACAGTTTGATAAAATAGTTTTTCATTTATTGACTGGACTGTACGATTACTGGGATATATAATATATGTGTTTCGTTTAATTGTTTTTATTTAATAAAAACAGGTTTTTTTTTGACAAAAATATTCTTTTTATCATATTGTTTTGTGTTAACTTTTTTCTTTAAAACAAATTAAGTAATGAAACATTTTTTTATTCCACCAGATGACTTTAAGTTTGCAATTTTAGGTTATTGTTTAAATTAAAATGTCTCTTTAATGTGTAAACTGTGATATCCGAGTGTTTAAAGCTTTGGACATGAAATCCAATGGGGTCTCACTTATGTTCTGAGTAAAGTGCTCATTGAGGAGGTTGAATGCAGCTAGTAGAATATTGGTTGCCATTGTGGAATGAAAAAAAAAAACCTAATTGAAAACTGGGCCCCACCAAGATTTGAACTCTGATCACTGGAGTCCAGAGCACTAACCATTACACCATGGAACCCTTACTGCTTAGCTGTCAGGCGTATGTCAGGCGTATGTCAGGCGTATGTCAGGCGTATGTCAGGCGTATGTCAGGCGTATGTCAGGCGTACAGACACTGACCTCTAAACCAGTGTTTCCCACCAACCACCTATACCAGGGCCGTGGATCATTTGGTACAATGCCGCGGTATCTGGTATCCGCCTCAGTGGCCGCAGGAAATTTCTGATAAAAAAAACACTGCAAACTGTGATTTACAGCAGCGGCAGTTACATGGGATGAAGAGTCATCCCAGGAGGCCGGCCCTCTGACATCATCCAGGCCGTCCTCCTGTGATGACGTTTCATTCCATGTGACCGCCACTACAGCTTGTGGTTGGCTGCAGCGGTGACATGGGATGAATTGTCATCCCATGTCACCGGTTTTTTTCCTCTGACGTTGTCATGTCTTTTTTTTTTTTGCATTTCGGGATGTCTTTTTTTCTTGGTACATGACATTTAGCTATTGATTTATATTTACAATTGTTTTTAAGCAGAATGAGTAAAAAAAACAATAATTCCACCATTGTTTTCTTATCTGTATTTTTTTAGACCTTTTACTTTACAATTACATTTTTTTTTATTATAATGCGTTGAAATTTGTGTATTGGAATACATTACTGCCTGTGCGTGTAAAATACCTTAACAGTGGAACAGATTTGGAAGCTTTTGTTAGGTCCAGTAGTGTCTCTTATTACAGTCAGCCCTGACAAGCCTCTTTTCATCGCCTTCGTGGATGGTAAATTATTGTCGGAAATCATCTGCCAGGTTATGAAAACCCTTCTCCATGCATGTGGGCACACGCCATTGTGAAAGAATTTCCTTCTACGTATTACAAAACTCCAACTGCTCTACTCCTGGGTATTCCCTGGTTACAAAAACACTCTCCAGTTATTGATTGGACTTCTGGTCTGATAACCCGATGGGGTGAAATTTGCCATAAACAATGTCTGTCTGTTGTAACGCTGGCGGCCACAGGCCTACCTCTGCCCAGCGGAAACCAGCTTGTTTATCCTCCTGCCTGCGTATCCCTGCCCAGGGACACCAGTGCGCTCTGCTATCTCCTACACCTTCGGCCTAAGTCCATAGGGTGTGCACACGCGCTCGTCCCAGTTTTAAAAGGGCCAGCACACGCACCAGAAGTATTGCCCCCAGCCTATCCCTGCACACACTGGAATATTTAAGGAAATCTGCCCACTTGCTCAGTGCCTGAGAAAAGTTATTTCTAACCCAGAGTTAGTCTGCATAGGTTCTGCATTCTGTTTCCTAAAACCTGTGTCCGTGGCTTTTTTGTACACGTGTACAGTGTGGTATCCTGAGTGCAGTGTCCGTGACAAGTCCAGTGCCCCCCGACCAGTCATGTTTTTGTGTCCAGTCCTGTATCCTGAGTCCAGTGTCAGTGACCAGTCCTGTTTCTATGTCCAGTCCTGTATCCTGAGTCCAGTGTCAGTGACGAGTCCTGTTTCCATGTCCAGTCCTTTATCCTGAATCCAGGATCAATGACTCCAGTAATCCGGCACCAGGACCTGCTGATATCACTGGCGTGTGAGTGGCATGGAACAAGCCTGTCAGTGGCGCATGTACTAAAACCATTGGGTAAATGGCATATATGTGAAATGGGTCTGTATAACATTGACAATGTTATTATACTGTCACGGCGCGGGGTGTGGACCCACTGTGCCGTACCGCGTAGCGGGGTAGCAGCTGGCCAACTAGGTACAAAACAATGTCTATAGTTCAAAACAGGTACCTGAGGCAATGTAGACAGTGGCAGGATAACGACTTGGCTTCCACAGCAGGTGACGCCGCGGATGCAGCAGGAAGACACGACTTGGCTTTTACAGCAGGTAACGATAGTACGGGATACAGGGTACAGGCAGCAGGAACGGGCAACACTGGGAACTGGAAAACACTGGGAGACCTTTAGCAAGTCAGACTAGGGTATACAACAACGCTCAGGCAAGGAACCAGTGGGCAGAGCCCCATTTTATAGTTCAGCAGCCATTTGGGCTGATAACCGAATACTGGCAGCTGGACGCGTACTGGCCCTTTAAGGCCGTGCACGCGCGGGCGCGAGCGCCCTGCTGGGAACGGCGCGAGGACCCGGAATACAGTGCCGGCGTCTGCCAGAGGGAGGAGGACGCCGAGCAGAGAGGTGTCCATGGCCGGGATCGTCAGGGGTGAGTTAGAGCGGCGATCCCCGGCCATGGACGTAACAGTATCCCCCCTCTTACGCCCCCTCCTCTTGGGACCAGAGCGGGAAAGAAATTTCTTCACGAGGACAGGGGCATCGATATTCTCCTCTGGCTCCCAAGACCTCTCCTCTGGACCAAATCCCCTCCAATCCACCAAGTAAAATTTCCTGCCTCCTACTTTCTTGGTGGCCAGGATCTACCTCACTTCGAAAGTTCCGGATGAACTGCCAGGAGCCACTGCGGAACTTGGAGTCCTGCGGGGAACGGCGAGAGGACCCGGAAGACAGTGCCGGCGTCTGCCAGAGGGAGGAGGACTCCGAGCAGAGAGGTGTCCATGGCCGGGATCGTCAGGGGTGAGTTAGAACGGCGATCCCCGGCCATGGACGTAACAGTATCCCCCCTCTTACGTCCCCTCCTCTTGGGACCAGAGCGGGAAAGAAATTTCTTCACGAGGACAGGGGCATCGATATTCTCCTCTGGCTCCCAAGACCTCTCCTCTGGACCAAATCCCCTCCAATCCACCAAGTAAAATTTCCTGCCTCCTACTTTCTTGGTGGCCAGGATCTCCCTCACTTCGAAAGTTCCGGATGAACTGCCAGGAGCCACTGCGGAACTAGGAGTCCTGCAGGGAACGGCGCAAGGACCCGGAAGACAGTGCCGGCGTCTGCCAGAGGGAGGAGGACTCCGAGCAGAGAGGTGTCCATGGCCGGGATCGTCAGGGGGTGAGTTAGAACGGCGATCCCCGGCCATGGACGTAACATATACTGTGATCTCAGCTAGAGAGGGGTGGACAGGTAACCTAGGATCACGTTGTAGTATTATGTTATACTGTGCACCTAGACCTGGGAAACTCAGACATGTAACACAGTTTCATCTAAGGCCTAAAATTAGTGCAATTAATTACAGCGAAAATGTATGCTTGATTGTTTTGTGTTTAGCTGGGGTGTTCCTTTAAGATTATTTTGTGGGGTCATAGAGAGTCAAGGTATACGATTCCATAGGGCTCCACAGGAAATGTTGACTGGGGGAGGTAACCCTAGTATTACACCCACATCTTGTTATAAGATAATGGGTTTCGTAAGTTATTAGGGATATATTTCCACAAACCTGGGAATTGTGTAGAACCACAGAACAGTGCATCATCCACAGCTCCCCTTGGATATCCTAACCCATAAGGGCAGCCATCCATATCTGTTTGATACATATGGATGTTGAAGGAAGGAGGATGCGATCTCTGCCAAGGTAGCTATGACTGGGTGCTTAGATACAAGTATTGGGAGACCGTGGAGTCCTCTGAGTTGAAAGTCAACCAAATGTCCTCCTCAAAACATAGGTTATGGGTAGTGGTGTTGAGACCGAGTTCAAAATGTCTACTACACCATCTATGCAACTAATTGCACTGAAAGGGAACTACTCCACCAAGGAGCATTGTACCTTTTATATTGTCCTAGGCATCGATGTGGCAGAACAGAAGGGAAGAACTCTAGTTACCCATGAAACACGTCACATGGTTTGTGAATGTATAGTGTATTATTAATCAACATGTCTTACACTAACATTCAAGGTGTACATACGGACATTCTAGGTGTAGATTTGCGTCCGCGACATAGACATACACAATGATGACACGCTCGTCCCTCAGTGAGTGAGCGTGTATGTGTAGTCGGGAATTCATTTTAGCCTGTAGTCACCCCATTTACATGTGTACCCTGCACGTGTCCATGTATGAGTAGAGAGAGGTGCTATATAGGCGTGCATCTCTCTATATACATATACCTATGGTAATTTGTGGTGAATATTTTTGTATGTATGGCTATTTTACACTTTGTATATCTTATTGTGAAGTGTGTAGGAACCCTTAGGAACAGGTAAGTTACACACAATGTGGGATTGACCACTGAAAGAAACAGCTGACGCAACTACATAAAGGCAAAGAAAAGACAGATAAAGATAAGAAGGGAAAAACAGAAAAGATCCAAGAAAGGAGAAGAAGATCCAAGAAAGAAGAAGAAGATCCAAGACAGAAGTATTTTTTTTATATGGAATTTGATTTTTCTATAGAATTTGAGTCTTGCTCTATAGACATTGAACGTTTTTCTATGGACTTTGAGTTTCTATAGCTTTTGAGTTTTGTTCTATGGAATTTGAGTTTTATGACTGGCGGGATGGTGTTTTTTAGTGCATAAGTGATGTCTAGATTACCTAAATCCAAAAGTATACTTCATTCCATCTAAGAACATAACCAGTAACAACTGAGGTTGAGGGGGTAAATACAGACTGACAAACACTTCTCCGAATTTCATTGTCGAGTTCTCGACAACAGGGGGATTGTAAAGGGAAGTGTTTTATATAATTATATGTATGTATTCACACATAAGCCTGTGGGAAAGTGTCTTAAGTTAAGGTACTAGACACAGCTGGAATGAAGACAACTGCCCTGTCTTGTTTACCACTACGGAGTAGCAGAGTATCTCCTTTTCAACCTCTTGTCTTCTACCCTCCAGTGGGGCCGTAAACAGTGAAGACTTAGCTAATAAGGCAAACAGAAAGCATTATACAAGGGAAAAGGTGGGAGAACTGGGCATAACCCTACTGAAGCAAATAAAAGGAGGTTATAACAGTGGGGGACACTAACCCTGTGAACCCCACTAAATATGAACTCTTTAACATGTATACTAAACTACCTTTCCCTGTTTGATAACCAAATTTTAATGGCATTCAAGAACTAGACAGTGTAAAAAGGGTCTACAAGAAAAGATCTACACAAAAAATGGAATTGTTTTTGTAGTAATAGTCCCTTATAAACACTTTCTAGAAGGGGTTTATGATTAATACAAGTTCATAGAGTTCTGCTCCCTTAAACGGCAAAGTAATTTTTAGCTTATTTTGGCAGCATTCCCCTGCCTGGCTCCTAAACCTATGCCTTCTGAAGTCATTGGGAGTAGATACCATGTCAAGAAAACCTGCCGAGGATAGGACTCAAACCCATTTGTGCCGAGCACAATAGATTAGCAGTCCATCGATTTAACCACTCGGCCACTCGTCTACATGTTGTCACGTTGGGTACGTGGACCCACTGGGCCGTACCGCCTTGACGGTATGGCAGCTGGCCAACAGGACACAGGTCATAGTCTATAGTTCATACAGTGTACCTGTGGAAGCTCAGAGAGTAGCAAGTCAGGCTCGGCTGGGACTAGGCAGCAGGCAGGCAGCAGGCAGGCGCCAGGCGTGGAGAGGCAGGACAGGCGTGTTACTCAGCACAACACGACTTCAGCTTAGCACGGCACTTGACGAGGATAGCACAGGATACAGGTTAGGGAAAAGGAAGGGTAGGGCCTAGACATTTCTGCTGGAAGAGAGGGTGCCCGTATTATACCAGGAAAACGATTTCCCAGAAAAATTCCCCAATCTGCAACGGTGTAGAGTTTGTACCAAAAGGGGAATAAGAAACTACATCATTTATCCATGTGACACTGGCCTGTACATAAAGGATTACTTCACAGCGTAAAGGGAGTTTTACACTGGACGATTATTGCCCTGTATAAACAGTAGAACCATCAGCAGATAAATGAGCAAACGCTCGATCATCTGCTGGTCGTATCAATTTAAAAAAGTAAAATATTAGCATTGTCGGCAGCGCATCTCCCTGTGTAAATAGGGAGACGCGCTGCCAACATGATAATAACGTATGGAGACGAGCGATCGGACTAACGACTGCTCGTTCCCATCCATAGCTCCTTCTGAAAGAACCAAAGGAGCGCCAATCAACGATGTCTCATTGATCGGCGCTCGCTGCTCCGGACGCTTATCGGCCGATGTAAAAGACCCTTAACACACATCTACGGATTATTTTATTGTTTTTTTTTACCCCATTATTATACAACACTATATGCTGTTGTAGCGTCCATGGGCACGGGCCGTCGGGTTTTTCTCACCTCCCGACGCCCGCAGCCATGTTCCCGTGAGCTCTGGCCCCCATCTCCTTCCTAGGAGACGCCAGCGCTCACTTCTGCTCCGGTTTGCTGTGTCCCGTAGGCTGGAAGAATGAGAAGTGCATGACGCTGATTCACTGACTGGTCAGCGTCATACATTTCTCTCCACAACGCCCAGTTGGTAAAAAATAAAAACACGCCCAGTTGGTCACTAAGAAACTCAATAGCATAAATCTAAAATAGCTCATAACTTTCTCAAAAATGATCGTTTTTCAAAATAAAAACCACTGCTGTGATCTACATTACAGCGTCGATAAGATTATGTAGGAGATAGGGCACTAATAATGTGGTGACAGAGCCTCTTCATTTTCATGGCAAGGAATGACTTTGAAATTAATTTCAATTCATCTGATCACTCTTCATAGCAATCTAGAGTTAATGCAAATTGCCACAATAAAAACTGAAGCAGCAAACTTTGTGAAATCCAAAATGTGTGTCAGTCTCAACATTTTTGGCCAGGTCTGTATGCTTGGCTAGTGACAACAGTAATATTTGTCACATTTTAACATCCATATTACGGCCACAAGACCTGCCGCTCAACCCTTCCCGATTATTAAGGATAGTTTTATGTACAGATTACCCTTTCTATTCATACAATAGTCCCTGATTGTAAATGCACAAACCAATTAATGATAAATGTGTCAGCCATACATGACAATGATTGTCGCTGTTTGTGAAATTTATGAAAGTTGTCTTCTGACTTCCTGCTGTTCTACATTGTTGGTATATGCCCCTAGTGTCCTGGATTCAGGGGAATGAGCATAGATTCCGGGTATAGTCCTGCTGTCCTTAAAGTTCATCCTTATGGTCCCTGTGAGCTGGAGATCCATAAGGACCCTGGAAACTACAATAACGTTTCTGTTTAAAAACAGATATAATCATAGTGGCCAGCAGGTGTCAGTATCAGTCAGTGATGATGTCTCCTGATCATAGAGAGACCAGCAGAAGAAGATGTAGCTACTTACCTGCAAACGCTGATGCTGCTGCAGAATCAACTGTAGCCTCTGGTGCCGGTGTCCTCGCTCGTCTGACACGATGCAGGACCTGTGAGTGACGTCACAGCGTGATCTCTCGAGAACACGCTGTGTCTGCACTGCCAGAAGCTGGGCGTTCTGAAGAGAAGTGGATGATACTTCTCATCAGAGCGCCCAGCTAGTAAAAGTATTAAAAACGCCCCGATGTACGTACATAATACACGCCCACTTGGAGTTTTACTTTTAAACACACCCAGTTGTACTTTTGCAAGCCTCATTTGCATAAATACAAAAATGGCCATAACTTGGCCAAAAATGCTCGTTTTTTAAAAATAAAAACGTTACTGTAATCTACATTGCAGCGCCGATCTGCTGCAATAGCAGATAGGGGTTGCAAAATCTGGTGACAGAGCCTCTTTAAGGGGTAACAACTTTTTGCACGTGTCTGGTAACGTGGCTGAGAGGTGTAAATTGCTGGATTAAGGCTCAAGTTGTCGGTATCTTTTCCATAAGCACTTCCCTTTCATCATTTTAGTAGAACACACTTTTCGTTAAAGAGTAAAAAGTTTCAGATCCCACTACTGCCATAGTTTTTTGTTTTTTTTTTGCATTTTCCCTGTTTCCACTTTATACAGTACGTTATATTGGAATGATCTCATGTAAAGTTTTTATACTCTATCACAATATAAATATAATTTACCGTTCTACATTTCACTCTAAAGAACTGACTAAAGTCCATACTGTGCGCCGGAGATCCATCAGTAAATGCTGGGAAGAGCCTAGTAGTTGGCAGTTATATGATTAATACGAAAAAAATAATGTGCCTAGGGGCACACTGAAACCAAATTTCCCAACTACTAACTAAACAATGATAAAATATAACTTTTATTGTAATACTATTAAGATGTCCATGGAGAGACACACGATAGACACAATGAGTTAAAATTCTAACCAGAGTCAGCTAGCACATGCTCTATATGAACTATGCCTTCACTGTGGCAGGATAGAGTGTGATAAGTACGAGAGTATAAATGTTTAGAACAGCAGCTGCAGACTGCTGAACACACATGGATATTGTAAATATATGTGCTATAGAGGCTAGTATGACACGGTTGTTTAAAAATATCTTAGCCCCCCTGACATGTTTCGCTGTAAACACAGAGTCCTCAGGGAATCAAAATAGATATTTTTAAATAGCTGTGTCATACTAGCCTCTATAGCACGTATATTTACAATATCCATGTGTGTTCAGCAGTCTGCAGCTGCTGTTCTAAACATTTATACTCTCGTACTTATAGATACCTCCCAACCGTCCCGGATCTGGTGGGACAGTCTCGGTTTCTCACCGCTGTCCCGCCGTCCCGGGCGGTCTTTAAATGTCCCACTGGGTGCTACATCAGAACAGCTGATCGCTGCTGACTGCAGCAGCGATCAGAAAAAGGCAGGAGTCTTGCAGCGGTGTTCTCACTGGGATCTATGCCGGCCCGTGAGTGGACCAGTCCAGTCATCTGACCTGTCACCTGACCTCACCGGTCAGGTGACTGGACTGGTTCACTCCTGGGCCGGCATCGACACCAGTGAGAACGCCGCTGCAAGACTCCTGCTTTCTTCTGACGGTGAGTGATGGGGCTATTCACACGAACGATTTTTTGACGGCCCGGAAAACCTGGCCGTCAAAAAAATGGGACATGCCCTATTTCCGGCCGTTTACCCGGCCGCCCGGCTCCCATAGAAGTCTATGGGGCCGGGTAACGCACGGCCATCACCGGATGTGTCCTGAGTGACGGCCGTGTCTTCCATCGCTCACGCTCTCTCTCCTCCTCCTCCTCACAGTGCAGAGTGCATGTGAAGAGGAGGAGGGTCATTTTTGGCTCCCTGTAGGAGTCGGTATCCCCAATACCCGGCCAGGGATTGGGGATTCCGCTACAGAAGAAGTGAGTGACTACACTGTCCATATATGGACACAGTGACGTCACTCACTTCTGAAGCGGAATCCCCAACCCTGTGGCCGGGGATTCCGCTACTGGAGAAGTCAGTGACTACACTGTCCATATATGGACATTGAAGTCAGTGACTTCTCCTGAAAGGAGGGGGGATCGGTGCAACCTACAAGGGGCTGTGTGGCATTACCTACAGGGGGCTGGGTGGCATTACATACAGGGGGCTGGGTGGCATTACCTGCAGGGGGCTGGGTGGCATTACCTACAGGGGGCTGGGTAGCATTACCTACAGGGGGCTGTGTGGCATTACCTACCAGGGGGGCTGTGGCATTATCTACAGAGGGCTGTGTATGGCAACAAATTTACATGAAATTCATCCGATTTTAAAACGGACAGGGAAAAAAACTGATGCAATACGGGTCAATATCGGTCATTAAAAACGGCAACACGGCCAGGAACAGAATCGGAACGGATGCAAAACAACCTGTTGTGTGCAAAAAACTTACCACTACCGCTCTCCTTTCTGGCGGCAATGTGGCACCTACAGGGGGACTGTGTGGCGCTATCTACAGGGGGGCTGTGTGTGGCGCTATCTACAGGGGTGCTGTGTGTGGCGCTATCTACAGGGGGCTGTGTGTGGCGCTATGTACAGGGGGCTGTGTGTGACGCTATCTACAGGGGGACGTGTGTGACGCTATCTACAGGGGGATGTGTGTGACGCTATCTACAGGGGGATGGGTGTGACGCTATCTACAGGGGGATGTGTGTTACACTATCTACAGGGGGATGTGTGTGGTGCTATTTACAAGGGTTCTGTGTGTGGTGATATTTACAGGGGTGCTGTGTGTGGCGCTATCTACAGGGGGATGGGTGTGACGCTATCTACAGGGGGATGTGTGTGATGCTATCTACAGGGGGATGTGTGTGGCGCTATTTACAAGGGTTCTGTGTGTGGCGCTAACTACAGGAGCCCTGTGTGTGGCGCTATCTACAGGGGTGCTGTGTGTGGCGCTATCTACAGGGGTGCTGCATGTGGCACTATGTACAGGGGGCTGTGTGTGGCACTATGTACAGGGGGCTGTGTGTGGCACTATCTACAGGAGGCTGTATCTGACGCTATATACAGGGGGCTTTATCTGGCGCTATGTACAGGGGGGCTGTGTCTGGCACTATCTACAGGGGGCCTGTGTCTGGCGCTATCTACAGGTGGGCTGTGTGTGGCGCTATCTACAGGGGGCTGTGTGTGGCGCTATCTACAGGGGTGCTGTGTGTGGTGCTATCTACAGGGGGCTGTGTGTGGCGCTATGTACAGGGGGCTGTGTGTGACGCTATCTACATGGGGATTTGTGTGACGCTATCTACAGGGGGATGGGTGTGACGCTATCTACAGGGGGATGTGTGTGATGCTATCTACAGGGGGATGTGTGTGGCGCTATTTACAAGGGTTCTGTGTGTGGCACTATCTACAGGGGTGCTGTGTGTGGCGCTATCTACAGGGGTGCTGCATGTGGCGCTATGTACAGGGGGGATGTGTGTGGCACTATGTACAGGGGGCTGTGTGTGGCACTATCTACAGGGGGCTGTATCTGACGCTATATACAGGGGGCTGTATCTGGCGCTATGTACAGGGGGGCTGTGTCTAGCACTATCTACAGGGGGCCTGTGTCTGGCGCTATCTACAGGTGGGCTGTGTGTGGCACTATCTACAGGGGGCTGTATCTGATGCTATGTGCAGGGGGGGCTGTGTGTGGAGCTATGTACAGGGGGGCTGTGTGTGGTGCTATCAACAGGGGGCTGTGTGTGGCGCTATCTACAGGGGGCTGGGTCTGACGCTATCTACAGGGGGCTGTATCTGGCGCTATCTACAGGGGGCTGTGTGTGGAGCTATCTACAGGGGGCTGTGTGTGGCGCTGTCTACAGGGGGGCTGTGTCTGACACTATCTACAAGGGGGCTGTGTCTGGCACTATCTACAGGGGGCTGTGTCTGGTGCTATCTACAGAGGGGCTGTGTGTGGAGCTATCTACAGGGGGCTGTGTCTGGCACTATCTACAGGGGGTCTGTGTGTGGAGCTCTCTACAGGGGGCTGTGTCTGGCGCAATCTACAGTGGGGCTGTATCTGGCACTATCTACAGGGGGTCTGTGTGTGGAGCTATCTACAGGGGGGCTGTGTGTGGAGCTATCTACAGGGGGCTGTGTGTGGAGCTCTCTACAGGGGACCTGTGTGTGGAGCTATCTACAGGGGGGCTGTGTCTGGCGCTATCTACAGTCGGGCTGTATCTGGCACTATCTACAGGGGGTCTGTATGTGGAGCTATCTACAGGGGGGCTGTGTGTGGAGCTATCTACAGGGGGCTGTGTGTGGCACTATCTACAGGGGGTCTGTGTGTGGAGCTCTCTACAGGGGGCTGTGTCTGGCGCAATCTACAGTGGGGCTGTATCTGGCACTATCTACAGGGGGTCTGTGTGTGGAGCTATCTACAGGGGGGCTGTGTGTGGAGCTATCTACAGGGGGCTGTGTGTGGAGCTCTCTACAGGGGACCTGTGTGTGGAGCTATCTACAGGGGGGCTGTGTCTGGCGCTATCTACAGTCGGGCTGTATCTGGCACTATCTACAGGGGGTCTGTATGTGGAGCTATCTACAGGGGGGCTGTGTGTGGAGCTATCTACAGGGGGCTGTGTGTGGAGCTCTCTACAGGGGACCTGTGTGTGGAGCTATCTACAGGGGGGCTCTGGTGGATGCTTTATCCATTGACCGGTAGCAGAGTTACACAACTGAAAAAAAATCCCCATCATGTAACTCTGCTACCTGTCAATTGAAATGTTATCCACCACAGGGTCTCCCTCTTTCATTGTTCTCAGCCTTTTGGTTTGCCCTGCAGTTGTTGCCGCCGTGATGAGCAAATGTTATACCCAAGATAGGAAAAGCAACATAAAGACGATATAACCGGATCCATAATATCTGTGATATCCAGACAGTCTAGAGATCCGCAGTAAGAATGTGCGCGCGTTACTTGTAGAAGCATCAGGCTGTGATTTGATGTGTTTATGTGTAATATTGGGCGTTGTTAGGGGCGTAGCTTAAAATGTCCCTCTTTTCCCAATTCAAAAGTTGGGAGGTATGCTTATCACACTCTATCCTGCCACAGTGAAGGGCATAGTTCATATAGAGTGTGTGCTAGCTGACTCTGGCTAGAATTTTAACTTATTGTGTCTGTCGTGTGTCTCTCCATGGACATCTTAATAGCATAACAATAAAAGTTATATTTTATCACTGTTTAGTTAGTAGTTGGGAAATTGGGTTTCAGTGTGCCCTAGGCACATTATTTTTTTCGGAGATCCATCAGGACAATGGAAAATACACAGTTGAGTCACATTTTTATGAAAACCTCCTACTTTCAAAGTCAGCACGTAGCCCATGAAGGAAGTGATGTGTCGTGGGCTTGGTGGGTGTATAAGAAATGTGATAGGCTGTCTGAACACATATCACTCATTGTTGCCATGGATAAAAGGAGCGATTTTTCAGAGTTGCAAAATGGGATAATCATTGGCTTTCAGGCCAAGGGTGGCAGTATTTCTCAAACAGCGCAGGTTGTGAACTGTATGTGGTGAAAATGTATCGTAAGTGGACAATAGGCACCATTGGGAATAACCAACGTGGAAACTGCAGAGCACCACGTGCCATTGATGTGAGAACTGAACGTCGGCTACAAAGGCGCGCGAGGGCCGAATGACATGCTACAATGGAGCAGCTTACTGTGAAAATCAACCAGGCGGCTACCAGACGTGTGTCTAAAACAGCAATTCAGCGAACCCTACTGCGTATGGGGCTCAGAACCAGACGGATGGTCACTGCTCCTATGCTAACAAAGGTGCATCAGAAAAAAAAGGGTCATATTGCATGGCAGTATTGGAATTGGGCCACCGATGATTGGCAAAGGGTTGCCTTCTCCGATGAGTGACGTTTTCTGCTTCATTGAACGGATGGATGTTGGTGTGTTAGACGAGAAACATCAGAGAACAAATACCCTGCAACCATTGCTGGAAGAACACAAGCTGGTGGCAGCAGCGTTATGGTCTGGGGAATTTTTTCGTGGCATAGTCTGGGCCCACTCATCCACGTGGAAGGCACTCTGAACCGATTTTGGTATGAATCCATCGTTGCAGATCACGTCCACTCATATATGCGGCTTGTCTTCTCTGGGGCAGATGGAATCTTCCAGCAAGACAATGCGATATGTAAAATGGCTAGAAATGTCCGACAGTGGTTGGAAGAGCACGACAAAGACTTCGTAGTACTTCCCTGCGCCCCTAATTTTCCAGACTTGAACCTAATTGAGCATTTGTGGGACCACCTTGATCGTCTTGTTCGCTCTATGGATACTCCCTTATGCACCCTCCTGCAAATGTGGGATGCACTGCAGTCAGCATGGTGCCAGATAACTGAGACAACTGACCAGCACCTTATTGAATCACTCCCAGCCCATCTGTCTGCTGTCCGTGCTGCACACGGCGGTTACTCTAGATATTAGCTGCTGGTCATAAAAATGGGACTCTATTGTGTACAATAATATTTCTGTTTAATAGGAGACATAGTCAGTGTGGCCAGCAGGTGTCAGTATGAGTCAGTGATGATGACTACTGATCATAGAGAGACCAGCAGTAGAAGATTGGGGTCTGTAAGAAGTGAGAACTTTACATTGGCGCAGGGGGCTGTGATTTACATGTTTGGGGGGCATGTGACTGACACTTATGTGGAAAGCGTTGTATAATGGGGACAGTGACTGACACTTTGCATAATGGAGACAGTGACTGGTACTTTGCATAATGGAAACAGTGATTTTTTTCTGTAAGCTCCGCCCCTCCGATTTTTAATAAAAATGAAAATCCCAGAAAAGTAAGTTTTTTTAATGAGTAAATGGTGTTGTAACTTTGGCAGTAGTAGTCAAATAATTGTCTGATTTTATAGAGACCGTCAAAACTTGTGTCCAGTGGGGGTGGAAAGTGACTGTTGTTATTGTAGTTCTGGAACATTTATATCGCTTCAAATCATGTCCTACCCATTATTGTGCGGTAAAGGGGGTGTTATATAAAATATTAGGGGACCAATAGTTTTTACTACTTGGGTTTATTTTTTTTAGACTAAATCTCCTTTTCTCATCTTGTCATATAGAACAGTTTGCTCAAGGAAGTAACTAAGCCCGTACATGATGAAAAAATATTATTTGTATAGGTAGTTAACTAATAAAATCATTCAAAAGTAGTTTGGGTCAATATAGAATCAAATTTAGCTTTCCACAAAATCAGAAATGTCTCATTTGATAAAAATCGAAATTGTTTAGAGAGTGGTATGGAATGAGAGACCTGAAGATATTCTGAAGTTTTGACCCACCAAAAAATCTCTCAAATGATAGAAAATGATGTAATTTACAGCGAGATCTTGCGAGATTACGCTTGCTCTGCTGTAAGTACCAAACAAACGTTAACGAAGTGCAGGGAAGGAATGTCTACTCACTGTCTAAACACTTCAGTAATATGTCAGTATAAGACAGCACATAGTGAATAGCGCAGTGTCACTCTGCGCTGACTAAATGAATGGAGAGAAGTGCATGACGCTGATTGGTCAGCGTCATACACTCCTCTGTACAACGCCCACTTGGTCTAAAGTAAAAACACGCGACTTGGGCATTAAGAAACAAATTAGCATAAAGCTAGAATCGCTCCTAACGTGGTGAAAATAAATAATTTTTCTAAATAAAAAGCACTGCTGTCACCTACATTATAGCGCTGATCTCCTTATGTAGGAGATAGGGCACTTAAGATAGTAAAATATAAAAATGTAACTTCAGAGTCGCTGTGTCTCTTTAAGAGGTTAAACATATAAGCTTCAAAAATAATATAATTTATGTCTAGCAGACAATATGTAAATATCATATTTATTAATTTTCCTATCATTGGGGGGGGGCATACTGATCTGTATTAGAGTTGTTGAATGGTTTCAGTTGTGTCAAAATAGTAGTGAATAATGGGCACAGGGATGTGGGAGCACACCATGTATATCAAAGCAAAGACCAATCTCTGTACCGAATACCCCATACCGACCCATTCCTTATATATGCCATTTACACAATGCACTTAGGCCACACGTGCGCCACCAACAGGCCAGTTCCATGCAACTCACACATCAGTGGTATCAGCAGGTCCTCGTTAGTATAATGGGAAGTATCCCCGCTTGTCACGTGGGGATACAGGGTTTGTTGTAACTGAAAATAATTTTGATTGATTTTTTTACCATTAACTTGTAACTTCGATAAATAGGTTTTAAATAGAACTCTGATAACACTTGGGGTTAATTTTTTGGTCTATTTGATCAGTGCACTTAAATAGGACCAAATTGCAGTACCAGGAACAGTCACAACTGCATGTATGGAGCTGTGCTTGTGTAAACGATGAAGGGAACCTCTTCATTTAGACGATCAGCACAGCTGCTAAGAGTCAGACCCCCACTGATTAAATATTGATATCCTACCGATAGACCATCCGTATTAAAGTGAAACTCCAGGCAAATTTTTATAATTAGTTATATGGTACTACTGAATTAGTGAGTATTTAACCCTACAGGTGTTTTGTATGTGTATTGAATAACAGTGTTCGCTACACCTTATAAATAAGGCCGCTTATCAAAACGTTATTCTCCCTAGACTGTAGTACTCGCTGCACTCTAGACATCTAGAGCCGCTTACCAAAACACAGTCCCAAGACAGTAATGTCGCTCACCCTAGATGACCACGACGTGGAAATGTGAAAGACTGTCTCAACTCTCGCTTTAAGGCTGGGTTCACACGACCTATTTTCAGATGTAAACGAGGCGTATTATGCCTCGTTTTACGTCTGAAAATAGGGCTACAATACGTCGGCAAACATCTGCCCATTCATTTGAATGGGTTTGCCGACGTACTGTGCAGACAACCTGTCATTTACGCATCGTCGTTTGACAGCTGTCAAACGACGATGCGTAAAAATACAGCCTCATCAAAAGAAGTGCACGACACTTCTTTGGACGTTTATGGAGCCGTTTTCTCATAGACTCCAATGAAAACAGCTCCAAAAACGGACGTAAAAAACGCTGCGAAAACACAGCGAAAAACGCGAGTTGCTCAAAAAACGTCTGAAAATCAGGGGCTGTTTTCCCTTGAAAACAGCTCCATATTTTCAGACGTTTTTGGTCACTACGTGTGCACATACCCTTACCACATTTAGACAAGACACATGATTAACGATAATGCTGATCAATCATATACTTAATGTTCCTGGGTGTTTTAACAGTATTTTTCCTACTGATTTGTCCTTGTAACAATTTTACAAAGGACCATTCCTAACTGGACTCCATTATTCACACAAGGTTTTATTTATTTAACCCGCATACATTCAATCTTCACAGTCAAGGAGTCTCATATATGTTTCATCTATAACAACCATTTCTTTCAACTGCACCAAAGAAATACTTGATTACCTGAAAACTTCTGGTGTCAGGGGCGTACACAGACAATAAGGGGCTGGTCAAACCAGCAGCAGATGTTCTGGATGTGTCTTTACACCACAGTTTGAAAGTCTTTATCTTTATTTAACTTTGGATTTAGTTTATCTCAATCATTCAATAATTTTTGTCACAATCTTAAACTTTATAAAACAAATAATCCTAATACTCTATAACAAATAATTCTAATACTCTATAACAAATAATTCTAATACTGTATAACAAATAATCCTAATACTCTATAAGAGATCCTCCAAATCTCCAAGTTCTTTGTCTTTTACGTGCGGCACATTGTTATTTATTACCTGTAGACTTCTCACACAGGCTATGGACTACTAACCTCGAGAACCGTTATTCCCAGGTTTTCATATTAAAACCTGTGCTTAATATAACTAAGACCCAGTCTTAGTACCTAAGATCCAACTTAGGTTTTTATCACATAAACTTATAATATCTAAATATAAAAAATAATAAAAACATAAATATACAAAATTACATTACTGTTATTCAGATGAAAACTCAAATCCTCAATTCTCCTTACTATGTTCTTTTAAAAACCGTCACTCCACCTCATCCCTCCGTCTGACTGGCCTCTTTTTAACGGTAATTCAACCGGAGGTCTTTAAATTAAGTGAGTATTTTGATGACTCACCCCGTGCACAGTATACAGTCCTTGGGTGGACGAGGGTCTGGAGATATTGGTTTCCGGCTCGAAGAACCAAGACGTTAGAAGAATTTTCCATGCTTATTAATAATGATTCAAGATTTCATCCCAATAAGAGTTTTATTCTTGCCCGTGAGGAGACGAATGTCTTCTTTCATTACATAAGCTCTGGCTTATATAGACTTTAGCCACAAACAGGTGACATTTTGCACATCACAGTGTATATCTTACACAAAATACTAGTCTAATGCACTTTTGCTTCATGTAGCATATTTTGACACTACTGAAACTGGGATAAAGTTAAACTTCCCTAAATTCAATCTGACTTTATTGAGAGATTTTCACTGTCCCAAATTTGTCAGCAAAACATATTTAACACTTTATCAGCTAAAATATTTCCAGAGAAGTTTTGCATAACTGAGTGTATATTTAATTTCAATGCATCAAATAAGTATAAATTTAAAATAAAACTTTAATAACACCTGCAGACCTAAGGAATCCCCCAGGTCTACCTCTTTCTAAATTACAATATAATGCAAAACATTAGTATTGTAGTATATAGTGCACACAATCCAACAATCGCTTTTTCAAGTACCATAGGGGGGTAGGTAAAAAGAGTAAAACAAAAGCTTTTTTTATGTACAAAAAAAATATTAAAAGTTAAAAATCCCGCCTTTTCCCATTCTCCCACTAATAAAAAAAAATGAAAAAATAACAATAATAACAAACCTATTTGGTATCGCCGTGTCCATAAAGTCTGAACTATCAAAATTTAATAATATTTAACCCACACAGATAGTGCCATAAAAAAAATTTATCCCTAAAATAGTACCATTAAAAACTATAGGTCGTCCCACAAAAAATAAGCCTCCCTACATGTTATTCAACGGAACACTAAAAAAGTTATGCCTCTCAGAATTTGGCAACACAAAATACATTTTATTTTCAACAATTTGTTTTTTCCTTGTAAAAAAAAAGATAAATATCTAAAAACGATATAAATTTAGTATCGCCGTATTTTTTTTAGCTGTATGAGGGCATTGTTTTTTGTAGGACGAGTTGTAGTTTTTCACAGCACCATTTATTGTACCATGTAATGTACTGGGAAACTGGAAAAAATCTATATGGGGGGGGAATGCTTTTACTTTTAGAAGTCTCTTTATGTTTCCTGGAACCAGCGATTGCTTGCATGCAGTGGCGTAGCTATAGGGGTCACAGTTACGACCGGGCCCCTAAGACTGGGGGGCCCACAGGGCCGCTGTTGCCACACAGCATTGACTGTGCTGGTTCCGCTTCCAACTTTATCTGTGTCCTCAGGAAGCATATACAGTTCAATTCAATGCTGGAGCCTTGCTCCAGCATTCACTGTGCCGTGAGCGGCTCGGAGCAGGCAGGCGCTATGTAGTGTGTAGCTATGGGGGAATTATACTATGTGGGGCAACTATGCAGAGCATTATACTGTGGAGGCATCCATGGGAGCTGTCACAAAGGTGGCTGGGCATATGCGTGGACAGGGTTCTGGTGATGTTGGGGAGGGGAGCCCAAGTTGAATTCTTGCACCAGGGCCCATAGCTAAGCCCCTGCTTGCACAATATACTACAATACCAAGGTTTTACAGTATATTGTCCTTCTGATAGGCTGCCGGCGGCAAGTTAAACCAAGGGGATCATGCTAGTTACACTAAAGTGTCGGCTGCAACATATAGCCGACACCCTCGTTCTCTGTCTGTGACCCCGCTCCATACTCTCCCACCCGACCTCCACTTTACATACAGTGAAGGAAATAAGTATTTGATTCCTTTCTGATTTTGTAAGTTTGCCCACTGTCAAAGACATGAACAGTCTAGAATTTTTAGGCTAGGTTAATTTTACCAGTGAGAGATAGATTATATTAAAAAAAAAAAACAGAAAATCACATTGTCAAAATTCTATATATTTATTTGCATTGTGCACAGAGAAATAAGTATTTGATCCCTTTGGCAAACAAGACTTAATACTTGGTGGCAAAACCCTTGTTGGCAAGCACAGCAGTCAGATGTTTTTTGTAGTTGATGATGATGTTTGCACACATGTTAAATGGAATTTTGTCCCACTCCTCTTTGCAGATCATCTGTAAATCATTAAGATTTCGAGGCTGTCGCTTGGTAACTTGGTTAGAGATAAGTGCAGGAGAAAAGGTGCATCTTTTCAGGGGCGCTGCTGTGTGGTGGAAATGATAGGAACGGAGTCCGGAGGTATTGGTAATAGGTTCAATTTATTGTTAGTGGCGTCGCGTTTCAACGATGGACAATCGTCTTCCTCAGGCCATGTACATATCACAATGGACACATCTTATATAGCATGTAGGTTCAAATTGACATAAGTGAAAAAACCGCCAAATCTGCAGGGGTCAAGGTGCGATCGTGACGTCACTCCCGGCTTTTTCCACTGTTCCCATTGCAGGGCTATAAATGCGTAATATGTTTTAACAAACAAGCCAAATGTTTATTTGTAAACAGAGATACAATTTAAAAAAATGAAAAGTAAAAATGAAAAATAAAGTGAAATGAAAGAATGAAGAATGTTGCTGGGTTAAAATGAACGAAGCCGGGACGCGGCCTCGTTACCAGGACAGCCAAGCAGAGATCGGAGCGACAGAGCGAATGAAAAGATCTGTGCTTGCTGTGGGTAAGATATTGAAAAATTAAAAACTACTTCAAAACATGTGTTATTGAATGGGAGAATACACATAGATACAGTCTCAGGCATAAATATTCTTTTGTGACTGCACAGATAAAACAATAGAGGAAGAATTTAGCATGATTCCCAAAGTCGTTCAGTCCCGATTTCAATAGGAATAAGCAATGTATTTTAAACTCTGGGATGTAATTCAATAAGAAGATCTTATTTTTTGCAATAGAGTACATTAAAAGTAATGGTTAAAACTGCAATTATATTACTAGGTCAATAGTGCGGAACAACAGGACCGGAGGATCCAAAGAAAAACAGGGACAGAACAGGCAGAACAAACCGCAGGTAAGTTGATAAAAAAGTCCATTATAGTTAAAATGATAATATATGAAAACTTTACTATTTTAAAAAGAAAGTATAAGTGAAATATGTAGATACGAGGGTTGCGTAGCAGAAAGAGAACGCACAATGAATGAATAAATTTCACAGTCAGATTGCAAATGTTTATTGATGTGTAATAATTTGGAGATTATTTAGCCTCTAATATTATTTTAGAATTTGTGGTGTAGGTTAATCCAATGATGATTCGGAGATGTCATTCAAACCCCTTGAGTGTAAAGTCTGTAATTTAAAAATCCAATAGTTTTCTCTCTGTTTGAGTTTATTAAATCTGTTGGGAACGTCATGATGTATCACTTCAATGGGTGTAACTGTAATTTGGTTGAATTGGCATTTATTTATGTGGGTGAAATGGCGAGACACACTATGTTTCAAAAAACCTGTGTTCACATTGAATCTGTGTTTGTTTATTCTGGATCTAAGACATTGTGTCGTTCTCCCTACGTATTGGAGTTGGCATGTACATTCCAATAAATAAATTACATATGAACTACTGCAACTTAGGGATGCTTGGTAACTTGGATCTTTAGCTCCCTCCATAAGTTTTCGATGGGATTAAGGTCTGGAGACTGGCTAGGCCACTCTATGACCTTAATGTGCTTCTTTTTGAGCCACTCCTTTGTTGCCTTGGCTGTATGTTTCGGGTCATTGTCGTGCTGGAAGACCCAGCCACGAGCCATTTTTAATGTCCTGGTGGAGGGAAGGAGATTGTCACTCAGGATTTGACGGTACATGGCTGCATCCATTCTCCCATTGATGCAGTGAAGTAGTCCTGTGCCCTTAGCAGAGAAACACCCCCAAAACATAATGTTTCCACCTCCATGCTTGATATTGGGGACGGTGTTCTTTGGGTCATAGGCAGCATTTCTCTTCCTCCAAACACGGCGAGTTGAGTTAATGCCAAAGAGCTCAATTTTAGTCTCATCTGACCACAGCACCTTCTCCCAATCACTCTCAGAATCATCCAGATGTTCATTTGCAAACTTCAGACGGGCCTGTACATGTGCCTTCTTGAGCAGGGGGTCCTTTTATGGCGTCCTTTTATGTCCTTTTAATCCATTATGGTGTAATGTGTTACCAATGGTTTTCTTGGTGACTGTGGTCCCAGCTGCCTTGAGATCATTAACAAGTTCCCCCCGTGTAGTTTTCGGCTGAGCTCTCACCTTCCTCAGGATCAAGGATACCCCACGAGGTGAGATTTTGCATGGAGCCCCAGATCGATGTCGATTGACAGTCATTTTGTATGTCTTCCATTTTCTTACTATTGCACCAACAGTTGTCTCCTTCTCACCCAGCGTCTTACTTATGGTTTTGTAGCCCATTCCAGCCTTGTGCAGGTCTGTGATCTTGTCCCTGACATCTTTAGAAAGCTCTTTGGTCTTGCCCATGTTGTAGAGGTTAGAGTCAGACTGATTAATTGAGTCTGTCGGCAGGAGTCTTTTATACAGGTGACCATTTAAGACAGCTGTCTTTAATGCAGGCACCAAGTTGATTTGGAGCGTGTAACTGGTCTGGAGGAGGCTGAACTCTTAATGGTTGGTAGGGGATCAAATACTTATTTCTCTGTGCACAATGCAAATAAATATATATAATTTTGACTATGTGATTTTCGTTTGTTTTTTTTATATAATCTATCTCTCACTGGTAAAATTAACCTAGCATAAAAATTCTAGACTGTTCATGACTTTGACAGTGGGCAAACTTACAAAATCAGCAAGGGATCAAATACTTATTTCCTTCACTGTATATATATGTATGGGGATGTTGGGAAGTGGGTTAAGGATTGTTTCATGTACAGATTACCCTTACTGTTCACACAAAAGTCCCCAAGTGTAAATGCGCAAACCAATTAATGATAAATGTGTTAACCATACAGAACAATGATTGTCACTGTTTGTCACTCACAGGTCCTGCATCATGTCAGACGAGCGAGGACACATCGGCACCAGAGGCTTCAGTTGATTCTGCAGCAGCATCGGCGTTAGCAGGTAAGTCGATGTAGCTACTTACCTGCAAACGCTGATGCTGCTGCAGAATTAACTGTAGCCTCTGGTGCCGATGTGTCCTCGCTCGTCTGACACGATGCAGGACCTGTGAGTGACGTCACAGCGTGATCTGGCAGAAGCTGGGCGTTCTGAAGAGAAGTGGATAATACTTCTCATCAGAACGCCCAGCTAGTAAAAGTATTAAAAACGCCCCGATGTACGCACATAATACACGCCCACTTGGACTTTTACTTTTAAACACACCCACTTGGACTTTTGCAAGCCTCATTTGCATAACTACAAAAATGGTCATAACTTGGCCAAAAATGCTCGTTTTTTAAAAATAAAAACGTTACTGTAATCTACATTGCAGCGCCTATCTGCTGCAATAGCAGATAGGGGTTGCAAAATCTGGTGACAGAGCCTCTTTAAAGGGAACCTGTCACCAGCATTTTAGCTATAAAGCCAGCAATACCTGGTGAAAGTGGGTGAAAAATCATTGTCATCTAAGCTATAAATATGTTTTAAGTAAGCTCTGTAACTTTAGTATTCCGTTTTTCACTGGTCCCACACCGTATGCAAATGAGCAGAAAAAAGTCAAATCTTCATCTGAAAAGAGTCAGATTTTCATTCCTCCAGCATCTCAGAGTGGATTCCACCTCCTTCTTTTTGATTGATAGCTCCTTAGCCAGTCAGGGCCGGACAGGTGGTGGCAGTGGGCGTGGTTAAGAAGCTGCATCCCAGAGGGAAAAATAATTACAATAAAAGGCGGGAAAAGTTTAAACGACTATATTTACTGACAGAGGAGGACTTCAGGAAAGAAGAGAACAGGAATGCACTCTGGACAGCTGCGGCCATTGAGGGGTCAGGTGAGTTTAACAGGTAAGATGTTGATGACAGGATCCCTTTAAATTCCCTGTGAGCCGGGGATCCATCAGGACACTGGAAAATACAATAATATTTGTGTTTTAGCAGAAACATAGTCAGTGTGACCAGCAGGTGGCAGTATCAGTCAGTGATGATGACTCCTGATCATGGAGAAACCTGCAGGAGAAAACTGGAGTCGGTAAGAAGTGTGAATTTTACATTGGAGAGGGGGGCTGTGATTTACATGACTGGGGGGCATATGACTGACACGTATGTAACAAGCCTTGTATAATGGGAACAGTGACTGCCACATTTTATAATGGTGACAGTGACTGGCACTTTGTATAATGAGGACAGTTACTGGTACTTTGTATAATGTGAACCCTGACTGGCACTTTGTATAATGGGCACAGTGACGCGCACTTTGTATAACGGGGCATGTTCCTGGTATTTTGTAGATACTACATACAACTCCTTCATGTCTCCTCTATACAAGTTCTTCTAAATCTTCCGAATTGTCTTATCATGTTCTCTAGATTTTTGCTGTATATTTCTCCACCCTAATATTTTTAGTATACAAAACAGAAAAGTTTGATTTAATGAGTAACTATTTTTTCTACGTGTCTGGTAACGTGGCCAAGCGGACTAAGGCGCTGGTTAAGTCTACTATCGTCTGTATCGTTTCTGTAGGCACGTCCCCCTCTTATCATTTTAGTAGAACACACTATCAATACAGGGAAGAATATCAGCATGAATGGATCTATAATAGAAAAAAAATTTGGGCGTTTCACTGGTGAATTAAAATCCTGCACATTATGTGAGATAAAGGAGTACGATTATTTATTAAGATATATCTGGTCAGAGTTAGCTATCAGTCAGAATGTGTTAAAGTGCCAGCAGAAATGAGAATCTGGGAGGAGAAGAAGGAACACAAGGAGAAAATAAAAAATAAAAAAAAGAGGGTGGTAGGGGGAATGAGAGAGGAAGAAAAAAACATAGAGAATACAAAAAGAATGAACCATACACAACAAATGGTCAAAAAGACGACCTAGTCTCATAGGACTAACAATGATGGGACCCCCCTCAATACAGAGAGTAGAAGGGCTGCAGCTTTGCTTTAGTATTGCCTCTTCTTTAGTTTCTCCTTGTAGAGTGGCACTCCTGATCAGCGGCTGTGCAGGGAACTGTGATTGGTGGGGTTTTTCATTTTCGTCTATTACATAGTCTTTACATAGTTGACAACTATTACATTACTTTAATATAGGGAAGTTACCATGGGCAGGCGAGGAATTGACCACTGAATCCTCAATTACCTGCAGTCACTGTTCAGGGGAGACTTTCGTATGTCGGCATATGTGGCGAAACCGGGTCAGTGGGGTCGGTTTACGGCAAGAGAATGTGGGCGATAGATTCAGGCGACACAGATTAACAGGGGACAAGCCACAGCAGCGTGTTTATTAACAAGAACAGACACACACAGAAACAATGCACCGCTGCTTCTCCCCTCTGGGCTGGATGGGACAGGCTACCTCACTATGGGGTCTCTCCACTGTACCTTTCATCCTTTGGGGTGTCTCCAGATCCTCCATAGTTAGATGGGACTCCAGCACTTGTCCTCTGTTACTGTCCATCTCTGAGGTAGATAGCCCCTGCCTGCAGCTCACACTGCTATCTCATCCTCTCCTGGTCAGCAACTAACTGAGAACTCATCCAGCACCACTATATCCCTCACTCACCCCTCCCTCAGGAATCAGGCTTCCTGCTCTTGCCCCCTCCTTTTTCTTATTTACATTAGATAAGTTCCCACTCTCAGCCTGTGATTCACTCTCCTACAGTGTAAGATTAACCCTAGAGGGAAGGACATTGAAGCAGCACTGAATACAATACAATATAAAACAACTGGTTATCAAACATAACGTAATGTAGTTTGAGGGGACATATCCCCATCTAGCACCGGGCGCCATCTAAGCTATGGCACCCGGATGGCGGGAGTGCGACAGTTTGCGGCAGGCTTAACCTTTATCTGGGTACAATGCCTGTAACCGTCACCCGTTCCGCCACAGACCTCCCCCAGCTTAGATCCAGAATCAGTCCTGCTGACCCTCTGTCGGGTCAGTGATGAGATCTGGGCCCGGTGCTGTCAGTCTCCGCCCATCAGTGTCCTGCTGCCGAGAGAGTCCATCAGCATTCCCGTGGTCCCGGCCCTTTTTATGAGAAATGGTAAAGTTATAGGATTGTAAGGCCAGGCTCCACCGTAGTAAACGCCCATTGTCCCCGGCGGTTCGGTTCAACCAACTGAGAGGACTGTGGTCTGTGACTATGGTGAACTCCCTCCCATAAACGTAGGGCTGGAGCTTCTTTAGAGCCCACACGACAGCCAGGCACTCCTTCTCAATGGTTGCGTATGCCCTCTCTCGGTCCAGCAACTTCCGGGAGAGGTACGCGACCGGGTGTTCGTGGCCCGCCTGGTCCGCTTGGCTCAGTACCGCTCCCAGCCCGACATCGGAGGCATCGGTTTGGACTATGAACCGCCGGTGGAAGTCAGGGGCAGCCAGGACAGGGGAGGTGGAGAGGGCAGTCTTAAGGCTCCCGAAGGCCGCCTCACAGTCAGGGGACCAGGGCATCAGTCGACTGAACCTTTTGGACGTCAAGTCGGTCAAGGGCTTGGCCAGGGTACTATACTGCGGGATGAATTTTCGGTAGTACCCTGTGACTCCCAGAAAGGCTCTAACCTGCTTCTGGTTGGCCGGCCGGGGCCATTGGAGAATGGCCTCCACCTTGGCCGGCTCGGGGCGGATCTGTCCGCTGCCCACTCGCTGCCCCAGGTAGGCGACTTCTGCCATCCCCATCTGGCACTTGTCGGGGCGGATGGTGAGGCCGGCATACCGGATGCGCTCCAGGATCTGCGCCACGTGCCCCAAGTGTTCCTCCCAAGTCTTCCTAAAGATAGCGATATCGTCCAGGTAGGCCTGGGCAAACTCCTGACACCCCACGAGGATCCGGTCGACCACCCTCTGGAAGGTCGCGGGGGCGTTCTTCATCCCGAATGGCATGCACGTAAATTCAAACAGGCCGAACGGGGTGATGAACGCCGAGCGCTCTTGGGCTTTCTTGGTCAGAGGAATCTGCCAGTAGCCCTTGCTGAGATCCAGAGTGGACACGAAGCGTGCCCCTCCCAGCCTATCGAGCAGCTCATCAATCCGGGGCATCAGATAGGCATTCGTAACGGTTACCTCGTTCAGCCACCGGTAGTCTACACAGAACCTCGTGGTTTTGTCCTTCTTGTGGACCAACACAACGCCAGCGGCCCAAGGACTGTGAGATGGTACAATGACCCCCATCTCCAGCATTTCTTCTACTTCTTTCCTCATCGCGGTCAGCACTGAGGGAGTCACTCGGAACGCGGCCTGCCTCAGGGGTCGGTCTCCTCCAGTGTCGACCTCGTGAGCGACTAGGGAGGTACGTCCGGGGGACGCGGTGAACAGGGCCTCCTGGGCTGCTAACACCTCCCCATCTCCCTACTCTGCAAGCGCGATAGCTGGACTTCAAGCTGCACATCTGCCAGCCCTGTCTGGCGTCGGGCCTCTGCCAGTAAGTCAGGGATGCGGTCCACGTCAGGGTTGTCCATGACCGCTCCTACCTCCCTTACCACATAGGCGTTGAGACGGTTTATGTGGTAGTTCCGTACCCGCTTTTCTGCCTTGTCGTGGGCTACTAGGTAGTTCGTCGTCCCCTGTCGCCCCACTACAGTGTACGGTCCAGCCCAATTGGCCTGCAACTTGTTGCCTCGTACTGGCGCGAGGACCAGTACCTTCTCCCCCACACCCAGCTCTCGGGGTCGGACGCTACGGTTGTACTCGTCCCGTTGACGGCTTCGAGCTACTTCCAATCGCTGATGGGCCAAATCCATCAGCCGTGCTAGGCGCTCCCGCATTTGACTCACATAGTCTACTACCGGGATCTCCGGGCTTGCAAACTTCCCTTCCCAACCTTCCCGGACTAAGTCCAAGGGTCCCCGGACCCGCCTCGTGAACAGCAACTCGAATGGGGAGTGCCCGGTAGACTCCTGCGGCACCTCTCGATAGGCAAAGAGAAGCTGCTGCAAGGAGCGGTCTCAGTCTCTCCCCTCCGAGTGGACGTATCGGAGTAACAACTGCTTGAGGGTACCGTTGAACCTTTCACACAGTCCGTTCGTTTGGGGGTGGTAGGCGGTGGTTCTTAGAGAACTCACCCCGTGCCGATTCCAGAAGTCCTGCATGAGTTCTCCCTGGAATTGAGATCCCTGGTCTGTGAGTACCTCACACGGGAACCCCACAGGGCTGAAGATGTCCATGAGTCCCTGGGCGAAGTGCTCAGCATCTATGGAGGACAGAGCCACTGTGTCCGGGTATCTGGTAGCGAAGTCTACCAGGGTTAGGATGTAACGCTTTCCCCCTCGGCTGGGGGGATTAATGGGGCCAACCAGATCTATGGCCACCCGCTGGAAGGGCTCTCGGATGAGGGGCAGCTGCCTGAGCGGCACCTTGCGCGGGGCCCCCGACCCCCGTTGGCAGACAGGGCACGAAGCTCGGTACCGCCGCACGTCCTCAGTCAGCCCTGGCCAAAAGAAAGCCTTCGAGAGCCAGGCCCTGGTGGACCTGGTCCCAGTGTGACCCGCCGCGGGTATATCGTGGGCCAGGGCTAACAGTCGTGCACGGTAGGCTTGGGGAACAAGCAGCTGTTTGGAGGCGGTCCAGGGCGACTCGGGCTTGGTTGGGGCTTCGACCCGGTACAGCAGCTCGTTGTCCCACTGGAACCCTGCCTGGGCCCCTCCACTTGGTGGTCGATCGGCCAATCTACGGGCAGAGGACAGGGAAGGATCCGTATGCTGGGCCTCCCTAAAAGCGACCCTATCCACCTCCCCCAGGTCTGTCGGGGGGTTCGTTGGGTGGGTCAGTTGTGAGGCGTCAGGGCCTTGGGTACTTACCACCGGCGGTTTGGGGAGCGGGGCTTCCGGGAGAGGAGCCTCGGTGGTTACACTGGTCAGTGGTGGAGGCCGGTAAAGGTTCTCCCGGGCTTGGCTGCGGGTCACGGCCCCAGCGAACTGACTTGTGAGACCGTTCCCAAGGTCGTTCCCCAATAAGACATCGGCGGGGAGATCCGGCATGAGCCCGACTTCGACCTCCCCTTTTCCGGGACCCCAGTCCAGGTAGACCCTGGCGCGGGGAATGGACCGCTGCTGTCCGTCCGCCAGGGCAATCCGGGCTAATCGCTGGGGAAGAGCCTTAGACTGGGGAACCAGGTCCGCTCTCACCAGGGTGAGGGATGCCCCCGAGTCACGGAGTCCCTGGACGGTGCGGCGTCCCAGCACCACGGGCTGTCGGTGGCCCTGCATGTTGGCAGGGACCTGGTTCATCACGAGGCTCGCAAGCTCTACGTGGTAGACCACCTCCTCCACCTCTGGTGCATCTAGGAGGTGGTCACACTCATCGGGGTCGCCCGCCTCCGGGCAAAAGGCGACCCGGGTTGGGGTTGGTCTGGGAAAGGGCACCGTTGATTGGGCCAGGGTGCAGTCCCGTCGGATGTGCCCCGGCTTGTGGCACCCATAACACTGGCGGGAGTCCGTAGGGCCGCGGACCCTTGGAGGGATCGGGGCGGCCGTAGGCTGGGTTCTCATCGAAGTTGGCCGGGGTGGTTCCGCTATTTTGGTAGGGGCTCAGAGCACTCGGCGTTGGTCCTGGCGCGGAAGGCTTCTCCACTGGGGTCGGTGGGCCAAGAACTCGTCGGCCAGGGTGGCGGCATCTTCAGGGGTGCTGGGGTGGCGGTCCGCGACCCAGGCACGAACGGGGACCTCCATCCTGGAGAGGAGTTGCTCCAAAATGACGAGGTCCTCCAGGGCCTCCCGACTGAAGGCCTTCTTCCCCTCGGCCCACCTGGAGCAGCTTAAACGGAGCTGGGCTGCCAGTTCCAAATGGGTACCCTCGCCGGCGAGCGTCAAATTACGGAACCGCTCTCTGTAAGTCCCTGGGGTGATCGCATACCTCTTCAGCAGGGCGTCCCGGAGACAACCGTAGTCCCGTCCGTCCTCTGGACCTAGGCTCCGGTAGACTTCAAGGGCCCTCCCTTGCAGGCTGAGCACCACATAGCGAGCCCATTCGGTGGTGGGGATGTCATGCACCTGTAGCTGTGTCTCCAGCATGGTTAGGTGCGCATCGATATCCGTGGACCAAGGATCCAACTTTGGGAGGTCGTTGTATCGTAGTTGGGGTCTTCAGGGCCCGGCAGGGATTGGGGTTGTTGGTTCTGGGGGTGCCACTGCACGGGCCACGGCCCCAACGAGTATCAGGCGCTCGGCCTCGGAGCTTTGAGGCCCCAGAGCGGTCAGCAGATCCCCCATCCGCAGGGCCTGGGCGTCCGAGATGGTGCTACGGCCGGTTCCCTGGCGACTGGCCGATTCTTCGGGGCAGTAGTCAACGTCACCCTCGGCCATCTCTCCCATCTCGGCCGGGTTCGCCAGGTCCCAGGCTTGGAGCTTCTCAATCAGCCGATCCTTAATGTCGCGGGACGAGAAGGCAATGCACCGGAACCGGCACAGCTCTTGGAGTGTAATTCGGAGGTAGCTGCCATAGGGGACATCCTCTGCTCCGCCGGGAGAATCCATAGAGTCAGGCTCCATGACTGGGGATTTAGGTGCCTGTGGTCCCCCTGTACTGCAGCACGTGTGGCAGTCCGCCCTTGAGGTCTGGCCGCGAAGCGCCGGATGGTACCAGGGTACCTATACCCTGCCGCTTCCCCAGGAACGGGCTGAATCTATCCCACCGCTGCCACCAAATGTGGCGAAACCGGGTCAGTGGCGTCGGTTTACGCCAAGAGAATTTGGGCGATAGATTCAGGCGACACAGATTAACAGGGGACAAGCCACAGCGGCGCGTTTATTAACAGGGACAGACACACACAGAAACAATGCACCGCTGCTTCTCCCCTCTGGGCTGGATGGGACAGGCTACCTCACTATGGGGTCTCTCCACTGTACCTTTCATCCTTTGGGGTGTCTCCAGATCCTCCATAGTTAGATGGGACTCCAGCACTTGTCCTCTGTTACTGTCCCTAGGTCAGGTACCATCTCTGAGGTAGATAGCCCCTGCCTGCAGCTCACACTGCTATCTCATCCTCTCCTGGTCAGCAACTAACTGAGAACTCATCCAGCACCACTATATCCCTCACTCACCCCTCCCTCAGGAATCAGGCTTCTTGCTCTTGCCCCCTCCTTTTTCTTATTTACATTAGATAAGTTCCCGCTCCCAGCCTGTGACTCACTCTCCTACAGTGTAAGATTAACCCTAGAGGGGAGGACATTGAAGCAGCACTGAATACAATACAATATAAAACAACTGGTTATCAAACATAACGTAATGCAGTTTGAGGGGACATATCCCCATCTAGCACCGGGCGCCATCTAAGCTATGGCACCCGGATGGCGGGAGTGCGACGGTTTGCGGCAGGCTTAACCTTTATCTGGGTACAATGCCTGTAACCGTCACCCGTTCCACCACAGCATACACGCAACTTTTTACCTAAAAAGAAATCTGATTGGTTACTACAGAGAACTCCATGTATCGCTAATTTCAAATCTCCTAAATTGACGTCTATAAATAACGTTGTCTGGAGTTTTTCTCTAAGAACCTCCCCTCTGATGGTTTGTTTGAAAAAAAAACACTTGTACTGCACAATTTTATTTAAAGAGTAAACAAAACTTAAGTATGTGGTAGCGTGGCTGAGCGGTCTAAGGCGCTGGATTAAGGCTCTTCGGAGGCGTGGGTTCAAATCCCACTGCTGCCATAATTTAGATTTTTTTTCCTCTCCTCGGTTTTCACTTTAGACAGTATTGGGATGATCTCATGTAACATTTTTACACACTGTTACCCATCACAATATAAATATAAATTACCCTTCTAAATTTCACTCTACAGAACTGACAAAATTCCATCCTTGTAGCAAAAAAAAAGAGATAAAAAAGCTTGATCCAGCGCTGAGTTTAAAAAGACAATCTTCCACTTTATTGTAAAGAAATATAAAACGTATACGAACACAGAGGGGAGGAAGCACAGAGCCTACGTGTTTCAACCGATTCACTCAGTCTTAATCATGGCATGTCATACAACCTTCCTGTTTCCCCTTGCATTTGTATCCGCAATCCCAGGTATGGGAACTCCCATTACCACCTATTCAACAATCTCTTGCAACGTAGGGTGGGGGCAGTTCATAGAGATTCCAGCCAACAACCATTTGTTAGCCAAACTAAACAAAGGTAAGTATACACCTGTTTTGCTAATATGTTTGTATGATATGTCATAACCATCCCACAATGTTACACATTACTTGTGGTAGGGGTCCTGGAAAGATGTATAATATCAAATATAGTTTTATAACAGAATTTTCGTAAATTATGTTTTATGATTAATTAGTCAAAATTAACTGACTATTATTATTGTCGATATGTTATGCTGGGATTTTTGAGCCAGAGAGTGGGCTTGTCGACATGTACAAATGCATGGTGTCGACACAAAAATGTTTTAGTTTAAAAACATTACTAAAATTATGAATAAAGACAAATGTTGAACATGATATATTATATTTTAAAGATGCTTATAATAACTTTGTTATATCACTATGAAAAGCTAATGATCTAGAACTCAGGTCAATAATATTAAGTCAAGCATTATGGTGGTAGGGAAATAGAATTTATGTCGATATTAATAATGAAACATCAATTATTTTCTCAAATTCAAGCCCTTTGGAACCCTTGTATTTAAATTGTATATCCAAAAAGCGTCCCTATCCAAAAGGGTTCACTTATGATTTCCCCCTCTCACTGAGGTTTTGATTTTCTCTATTGCATATGAACAGAATGTTTTGGATGATCTGTTGTATCCCAAATGCTACAGAATCTGTGTTTTAAACTTATGGGTAGTGCAACCTGTCACGTTGGGTACGTGGACCCACTGGACCGTACCGCCTTCTTCTTATAGCCCAGGGTGCTCTGGGAGTAATCAGCTCATTCTCCCACCTGTATGCGTTTTGGCTCCTTAAGTCTGGACTTAATTCGCGAGCGCACCACGGTGGTCACTGTGGAACAGGACGGCCACATGTGCAGACATCTATGGAGTGAAAGGCGTTGACTGGATGGAAGGAGTTCGTGGTCAGAGACCACGGACGTTACACAACCTATGTACCTGACTTTGTATTCTTTGCATACAATAACATATACCACCAATTCACTATTACAATTGATGTATTGTTTTTTAGGAAATATTCTCTTTCCACTAGAATTGTGAATGGTTTTACTGGGGCGAACATAGTTACATAGTTACATAGTTTATAGCATAACTAGAGAAAAAAGAGTCCTTAAAGCCATATGTAAAGTACAAAAAACGAATTTTATTACATATAATTTACATATCAAACACTTAATAAAAAACATGGCGAGGTTTTCTAAAAAAGAAGAAGAAGTGGCACGTGGGTCACTGGCAAATCAAATACAATATCAAGTCATATTATGTAACCATGGGGACATGAGTATGACAGTAAATAGCACAGAAGGATACAGGTATGTAGTGTGATGGTAACCAGTAGATAATTGTAACAGCAGCTGCCAGGTACTAATTTTTAAAACCTCACACTACTATAACTGTATCACTCCAAAAGGAGGGAGAGGGGGTTCAAGTCAGAAAACCCTTTCCTCAATTGTATGTATCCTACAGTTGAAACAGCCTCAAAAGAGGTCAAAAAGTTGCTCAAGAGGAAAAAGACATTAAAGACTCAATATAATTTAAATATACTATACACAAATACCCAAGAGCCGAAAGGAGTACCATCAAGTGTCCCTGCAATACATAAGCAGGGTGTACAAAGTGTGCAAAGCTATTCGTCTGGGATCCCCAGATAAAGCCAGGGAAGAGTCCACTCACCCATGGTTAGAGCACTAAAGTTCGTGGTCCACGAGCAGGATACCCCCTGAGGAAGCTGATACAGCGAAACGCGCGTTGGGGTGGTGATTTTGCCTGCTCGTGGACCACGAACTTTAGTGCTCTAACCATGGGTGAGTGGACTCTTCCCTGGCTTTATCTGGGGATCCCAGATGAATAGCTTTGCACACTTTGTACACCCTGCTTATGTATTGCAGGGACACTTGATGGTACTCCTTTCGGCTCTTGGGGATTTGTGTATAGTACATTTAAATTATATTGAGTCTTTGATGTCTTTTTCCTCTTGAGCAACTTTTTGACCTCTTTTGAGGCTGTTTCAACTGTAGGATACATACAATTGAGGAAAGGGTTTTCTGACTTGAACCCCCTCTCCCTCCTTTTGGAGTGATACAGTTATAGTAGTGTGAGGTTTTAAAAATTAGTACCTGGCAGCTGCTGTTACAATTATCTACTGGTTACCATCACACTACATACCTGTATCCTTCTGTGCTATTTACTGTCATACTCATGTCCCCATGGTTACATAATATGACTTGATATTGTATTTGATTTGCCAGTGACCCACGTGCCACTTCTTCTTCTTTTTTAGAAAACCTCGCCATGTTTTTTATTAAGTGTTTGATATGTAAATTATATGTAATAAAATTCGTTTTTTGTACTTTACATATGGCTTTAAGGACTCTTTTTTCTCTAGTTATGCTATGAATCAGCGAGTCTGCTATTTTGTGATATTTTGGGGGTGCTTTACACCAATTTTGGTTGCACCTAACCAGTTACCTGTCCCTGTGAGACATTTGTTTATAATAGTTACATAGTTTGTACGGTTGAAAAAAGACACATGTCCATCAAGTTCAACCAAGGGAAAGGGAAAAGGGAAGGGAAATATTTCTACACATAGGAGCTGATATTTTTTTGTTCTAGGAAATTATCTAAGCCTTTTTAAAGCCATCTCCTGTCCCTGCGGTGACTGCTCCTGCGGTAGACTATTCCATAGATTCACAGTTCTTACAGTAAAGAAGGCTTGTCGCTTCTGCAGAGTAACCTTTTTTTTCTCCAGACGGAGGGAGTGCCCCCTTGTTTTTTGAGGGGGTTTTACATGGAACAGGATTTCACCAATTTTTTTGTATGTGCCATTCATATATTTATATAAGTTAATCATGTCCCACGTTAGTCGTCTTCTTTTATAAGTTCCTCATAACTTAGATTCTCCATGCCCCTTATAAGCTTCGTTGCTCTTCTTTGTATTTTTTCCAACTCCAGGGCATCCTTTCTATGAATTGAAACCCAGAACTGAACTGCATATTCTAGATGAGGCCTCACTAATGCTTTGTAAAGTGGTAATATTACATCCCTGGCCCGCGAGTCCATGCCTCTTTTGATACACGACAATATTTTGCTGGCCTTTGAAGCAGCTGATTGACACTGCATGCTGTTATTTAGTTTATGATTTACAAGTACACCCAGATCCATCTCAACAAGTGACTCTCCCAGTGTAGCTCCCCCTAGGACATATGATGCATGCAGGTTGTTCGTACCTAGGTGCATAACTTTACATTTATCTACATTAAACTTCATTTGCCAAGTGGACGCCCAAACACTTAGTTTGTTTAAATCTGCCTGCAATTCACAAACATCTTCCATAGTCTGAACTATATTACATAGCTTGGTGTCATCTGCAAAAATAGAAATAGTGCTATTAATCCCATCCTCATAAGTTGAATAATAGTGGTCCCAGCACTGAACCCTGGGGTACACCACTTATAACCGGGGACCATTCAGAGTAGGAATCATTGACCACAACTCTCTGGATACGGTCCTTGAGCCAATTCTCAATCCAATTACAAACTATACTTTCTAAACCTATAGTCCTTAATTTACCCATTAGACGTCTATGAGGGACAGTGTCAAATGCCTTTGCAAAGTCCAAAAACACTATATCCACAGCGGCCCCTCTGTCTAGGCTTCTGCTTACCTCTTCATAAAAGCAAATCAGGTTGGTTTGACAGCTTCTATCCTTTGTAAAACCTTTGTGCTGGCTTTGTGTATCCTTTGTGCTGGCTGTCACTTATAATACTATTTATTGTCACATAATTCTGTACATAGTCCCTCAATAGCCCCTCAAACATTTTCCCCACAATTGATGTTAAGCTTACTGGTCTATAATTACCCAGCGAAGACCTAGAGCCCTTTTTGAAAATAGGCACCACATTTGCCCTGCGCCAGTCTCTTGGCACTATACCAGTCATGAGAGACTCTCTAAATATTATGAAGAGGGGGACAGAAATAACTGAACTAAGCTCCTTTAGAAATCTAGGGTGTAACCCATCTGGTCCCGGGCCTTGTGTAGGTTTATTTTATTTAATTTAGCTTGCACCATATCTACATTCATCCAATTCAGTATATCAACTGATATATTAACAGCACTGGCACCGGCTACATCAGCTGCTCTTTCTTATGTTGTATATACAGAGCGGAAGAACCCATTTAGTAACTCTGCCTTCTCTTGATCCCCTGTCACCAACTCCCCATTACCACTATCTAAGGGTCCTACATGTTCAGACCTTGGCTTTTTTGCATTTATATGCTTGAAGATTTTTTTACGATTTGTTTTATTATCCTTGGCCACCTGCCTTTCATTTTGTATTTTTGCTGATATTATTATCTTTTTACAGATTTTATTAAGCTCTTTATATTTTACAAAGGCTACAGCTGTACCCTCAGATTTGTATTTTTTAAATGCCCTTTTTTTGTCACGTATTGCCCTTTTTACAGAAGGTGTAAGCCATGTGGGGTTTAATTTATACTTGTTATTTGTAGGAATAAATTTTGCACTATAATTACCCAAAGTAGATTTGAAAATCTCCCATTTATCATTTGTCCCAGTATTTAACATTAGTTCTTCCCAGTCTATAACCTGAAGTGCAGCCCTCATCCTGGGGAAATTGGCCTTCTTAAAATTAAGTGTTTTTGCCCTCCCAGCCTGTGTTTGTTTTTTACAGTATAGGTAAAATATAAATATATTATGATCACTGTAAGGGTATGTTCACACAGCCTATTTACGGACGTAAATCGGGCGTTTTTGCCCCGAATTACGCCCGAAAATAGCGCCTAAATGGCGCTGACAAACATCTGCCCATTGAAAGCAATGGGCAGACGTTTGTCTGTTCACACGAGGCGTATATTTACGCGCCGCTGTCAAATGACGGCGCGTAAATAGACGCCCGCGTCAAAGAAGTGACCTGTCACTTCTTTGGCCGTAATTGGAGCCGTTATTCATTGACTCCAATGAATAGCAGCGCCAATTACGGCCGTAGTAGACGCGGCGGTCAAGCGCCTGCACATGCCGGTACGGCTGAAATTACGGGGATGTTTTCAGGCTGAAATATCCCCGTAATTTCAGCCATTACGGACGCCCTCGTGTGAACATACCCTTACCGAGGTTTTCACGAACATTGACATTCCCAACACGCTCTGCATTATTAGAAATTACCAGATCCAACATAGCTTCACCCCTAGTCGGGTCTTCCACAAACTGGGCCATAAAATTTTAGTGCAGTTGAAGCCGAACCATGACACCAATTAATATCCCGGTAATTAAAGTCTCCCATTATCACAACAGTACCCACCTGTGCAGCTCGCTCCATCTGTTTATATATTTGACCTTCTATCTCTTCAGTTATATTGGGGGGTCTATAGATTACACCAAAAGTAATTTTTTTCAGTGTTTACCTCCCTTTGTAATTCCACCCACAAGGTTTCAACCAGAATCATAATCAGCTGCAGGCCCTTCGGACATAACGGACACCGGGAGAGGAATTTGTGGGTGTTGACCGTAGACGATGAAGAACGGTGTAGTTCTTGTGGACTCGCTAGTATGGTTATTGTACAAGAACTCGGCCCAAGGAAGAAGCTGCACCCAATCATCATGCTGCCTGGAGATGAAGTGTCATAGGTAGTTCTCATTGATCTGATTGATCCTCTCGACTTGACCATTGGACTGGGGATGGGAGGCTGAGGAAAAGTCCAACTTTACATTGAGGAGTTTACAGAGGGCTCTCCAGAATGTTGAGGTCAACTGAAACCCCTGATCAGAAACGATATGATAAGGTAAGCCGTGCAGGCGGAAGATGTGTTGGATGAAGAGGTTGGCTAGTAGAGAAGCAGAAGGTAGATGGGTAAGCGGAACTAAGTGAGCCATCTTCGAAAATCAGTCCACCACCACCCAGACTGTACTGCATCTCGCAGACGGAGGCAGATCCGTAACAAAGTCCATTGCTATATGCTGCCAGGGAGCATCGGGCACAGGCAGCGGCTGGAGCAGGCCAGCAAGTTTGGAGTGAGCAACCTTGTTAGCTGCGCACACCAAGCAGGATGAAACAAAATCCATGATGTCCTTGGGCAGCGTGGGCCACCAGAAATGACGGGCAAAGAGGTCTCGGGTCTTACGGGTACGGGCATGACCTGCCAGTCTGGGGCTGTGTCCCCAGTGGAGGATTCTCCCTCTGTCTGCCAGGTGGCCAAAAGTCCTCCCCGGGTGGATGTCTCTAACTTACAGGGGGTTGACAAAGACCATGCAAGACGGATCAATAATCTTTTGTGGAGACTCCATGGTGTCCTCAGTCTCGAATGACCTGGTTAAGGCATCAGCCCTCACATTCTCGTCGGCCGGAAGGTAGTGGAGCTCAAACTGGAACCGAGCAAAGAACAGCGACCAACTGGCCTGACGAGGGTTCAGCCGTTGGGCCCTCTGGAAATAGGTGAGATTCTTATGGTCGGTGAATATGAGGTTGGGATGAACTGCGCCATCTAGTAGATGTCTCCACTCCTCCAGGGCCAATTTGATGGCCTGTAACTCCCGATCCCCAATCGAGTAGTTGCTTTCTGCGTAAGAGCACAGTTTGGAGTAATAGCCACATACCACTGCCTTGCCCTTGGAACTTCTCTGAAACAGGAGTGCACCAGCACAACAGAGGAGGCGTCCACCTCCAACGAAAACTGTCAAGATACATCAGGATGATGGAGAATAGAGGCTGACGCGAGATCTGCTATTCTCCACCCCGGAGTTGACTGCCTCCCCGTATGGTTTCCCGGCACCTGCTGGATGTCGGAGGCAAAGGTAAAAAAAACCTACATAAGCTTATATCTTGCTTTAAAGCCCAATATCATTTGGGCTATACATCGACCCAAGGGTCTGTGAAAAGACTTTCCATTACTACAAGATTTGAATTGGAACTGATGATCCATTGATGAGAGGAAAAAAGCACGCTCCTAACCACATTCCTTTAATTCATGAGGCTATTTTTCTATTTTGAGAGTCAAGTCATATTATATGCATATAAAGAGAATTTCCTTCAAAATATCATTACCAGCTACTCCAAATAGGAACCCTGGCCATATTGTGATAAAAATTACATATATGTTTGGAAACCGCAAGTGTGAACACAACCCAGCGGTTTTTCATTTTGAAATCTTTTGTAAAATTGTTTTACACATATATAGTATGCTATATATCCATCAGGCAATATCACCAATGTTTTGAAGGTCTACTGTATGTTCTCTTTCCTGGCCAGGAGAATTCTCCTTTTAAATTGTTATTCGTGTATTTATGTATAAATTTAATTTTGCCGGCATTATCTGGATTCAAAAATAAAATAATATATTTAATTTTATTTAACCCAAGAGTGCCTAGTTATATTTCTGGATCATTTTTCTTTTTTCTTTTTTCAATAATCTATATCAGGAATGGCACCGTGCTATATTATATTGCAATTTTGGGTTTGTTAGGTATGGTTTGAAATAACCACATCTTTTTTCTATATATAATAGCCAGATACCACTGCCTTGCCCTTGGAACTTCTCTGAAACAGGAGTGCACCAGCACAACAGAGGAGGCGTCCACCTCCAACGAAAACTGTCAAGATACATCAGGATGATGGAGAATAGAGGCTGACGCGAAGGCACTCTTCAGGCTATTAAATGCGGATTCCGCTTCTAGAGTCCACACCTTGGCATTCATGCCTTTTTTGGTGAGGGTAGAGATAGGAGATGTCAGTGAGGAGAAGTTTGGGATGAACTGCCTGTAGAAATTGGCGAATTCCAGGAAACGCTGTATGGACCTTATTCCTTAAGGACGTGGCCATTCCAGGAAGGCCTTTACCTTCTCAGGATCCATCTTGAGGCAATGGGTTCTAATCCCACCGCTGCCAAAAGTGTTTTTGTTTTTTGTCCACTTTATACAACGTTATATTGGGATCATCTTTTAACAGTGTAAATATAATTGACCGTTCTACATTTCACTCTAGAGAACTGACTGACACTGAGTTTGTTAACTTACAAGGAAACAGACAACAATCCAATGACAACTTTTATACAAAATGCCAGCTACAACCAGCAAACATCTCCTAATAATATATAATCGCTATTAGACCACATTCACACACCATATTATGGCAACATAAAAGTTCTGAGTTGTAAAGTCCCGAAGTGCATCAGCGTTGTTTCTCCTGGTCTGACAATTTGAGCCGGTCTACATGCATAGGAACAACTGGTGAGGGCAACAGAGATTTCTGGAAAGTAGGAGCCAGCCTGGGGAATCTTCTCTCAGGCTGTCTCCTACTTTCCCAGCGGCCTTTAACCCCTTCGCGCTCAGGTCAGTAATAGTACGTCCTGCTAAGTAGAACGTTCGTGCTCAGGTCAGTACTATTACTGACCTGAGTAAACACGGCGCCATTTAATCCCGGCGCGTGCTTGAGCTGTGATAACTGCTGTTTCTGACAGCACGCTATCACAGCTCAATACTCCGGGACCAATTGAAGTGGTCCCGCCCCGGCGATCGCTGCTATTGGTTAGTTAGTGACTACTAACCAATAGCGGCGATCGCATACATCATTTCCTGCCCCAGACTCCACATCCTGCCGCACCCGCCCTGAACTTCTCTGTTGGCGTAGGAGATTTGTTCAGAGCGGTTGTGTAGGAGAATTGTGCTAAAAAAAAAACGAAAAAAGTTTCAAAAACTTACTTTTTTGTACTTCCCACTTGCTCCATCCACTTCCCACACCTGTCCTCCTCCTCCTCCTTGTGTTCCCCTTGTCACCCCCGTTTTTTGGTCAGTGACCTATAACTGACCATTGCTTAGTCTTCAGGGCCACATTTTTTGGTCCCTGTGGATTATTTTTTTTTTTTTTCTTCTTTATAAAATACAAAAATAAAAAAAAAATATATAAAAATTTATTAAAATTTAAAAAAAAAATTTAGAAAGTTATCATCTAGCTAGTTTAGTATTAGGGTTAGTTAGTGTCAGGGAACAGTCAAAAAGCGTAGTGAGGTTTAGTGTCAGGGAATTTAGCGTCAGGAATCCGTCACCGTAGTTAGTTTTAGCGTTAGGGATCTATCACTGTAGTTAGCTTTAGTGTCAGGGAAGCTCAGAATACTCTAGTTTAGGTTTAGTGTCAGGAACCCGTCACCGTAGTTAGGCTTAGTGTCAGGGAATTTCGGAATTATCTAGTTAGCTTTAGTGTCAGGGAATCGTCGCCGTAGATAGGTTTAGCGTTAGGGAAGTTAAAAAAATCTAGTTAGCTTTAGTGTTAGGAACCCTCGCCCTAGTTAGCTTTAGTGTTAGGGAAGGCCACTTGTTCTCAAAAAAAAACAAAAAATACAAAAAAAAAAGTAGCATCTTATTGCTTTGAGTTAGGGTTTTTTTTTTTTTTTTCCTGTATACGTTATACACGTGTCTCATCACACAAATTACACGTGTCGCACAAATAATAAAAAAAGATGTCCCAAAGGTCATTTTCTGCTGAAGAGGCCTATGCATTCCTTGCCTCCGACACAGACTCGTCGGATGGTGAGACTCTTTTTTATTTGTCAACCTCCTCATCTAGTGATGAAGAGGAGGGACCACCTAGGAGACGTCCCAGGACATCCACCACACTTGAAACCCCCGAGAGAAGTGACCCCGTCGCAGTTGAAGCCCCAGAGCGAAGTGACCCCATATGGATCCCCACACCAGAAAATTATGAGCCCCAAATCCCCGAGTATACGGGCAGTCCGGGGATCAAATTTAACACGGCAGGGCTCAGTGAGATGGACTTTTTCAAGAAGTTCTTCACTGATGAATTTATAGAACTAATGGTCTCCCAGACAAATTTATATGCCCAACAATATATTAGTAAGAACCCCACATCATTTTATGCCCAATCCAACAGGTGGACCCCTGTAGATGCAGCAGAGTTGGGCAAGTTCTGGGGACTTCACCTGAACATGGGGCTTCTGAAAAAGCCGTCCATTAGGACCTACTGGAGCACGGACATCTTGTACCACACCCCGATGTACCGTATGGCCATGTCCAGGATGCGTTATGAGGCAATACTTCGCTTCTTGCATTATGCTGATAATGAGCAGTGCCCACCCCGAGATGACCCCAGTTATGACCGTTTATATAAACTGAGACCCCTATTAGACCATTTCAGTGCCCGGTTTGCCCAAGCATACACCCCCGAGAAGTGTATTTCCATTGATGAGTCCTTGGTACATTTTAAAGGGAGGCTTCAATTCCGCCAGTACCTGCCAAGTAAGAGGGCAAGGTATGGCGTGAAGATCTATAAGCTGTGCGAGAGTGCATCAGGGTATACCTACAAGTTTAGGATATATGAAGGGAAGGACAGCAGTATTCAGCCCCCAGAATGCCCCCCCTTACTGGGAATTAATGCAAAAATTGTGTGGGATTTGGTGCACCCACTGCTGGACCAGGGTTACCACCTCTACCTGGATAATTTTTATACTAGCGTCCCACTCTTCAAGTGCCTTGCTTCCAGAAGTACTGCGGCATGCGGCACTGCTAGAAGAAATATAAGAGGCCTCCCTAAGACTCTGCTTGGGCAAACACTAAGAAGGGGTGAGAGCAGGGCACATTCTAGCACCAACATATTGTGTGTCAAGTACAAGGACAAGAGAGATGTCCTTGTATTGACAACAATACATGGCCACACCAGTACCCATGTACCTGTACGAGGTACCAGTACAGAGACCCTAAAACCAGACTGCATCCTGGACTACAATAGGTACATGGGAGGGGTGGACTTGGCAGATCAAGTCCTGAAACCCTACAGCGCCATGCGGAAATCGAGGGTGTGGTATAAGAAGCTGGCCGTGCACATCATACAGATGGCATTGTACAATGCGTACGTGCTACATCGATGTGCAGGTCAGAGGGGAACTTTCCTGGAATTTCAAGAGGTGGTTATCAAAAACCTAATATTTAGGGACCAGGAAGGGGGGGCACCCAGTACTTCTGGAGGCGAGGCCACACGCATCGTACCAGGGCAACACTTTCCAGGAGAAGTTCCCCAAACTGCCAAGAAGGGAAAGAATCAAAAGAGGTGCAGAGTCTGCACTAAGAGGGGGATAAGGAAGGACACAACATACCAATGTGACACGTGTCCTGAAAAACCAGGGCTCTGTATGAAAGATTGTTTTAGAATTTATCATACATCCCTTGATTTTTAATTTACACCAGTTTTATTACCCTGATGCACTCCGCACAGCTTATCCCCCTCATCTTTCCCTTCTGAGCCCTGCCGTGTGCCCAGGCAGCTGATAACAGCCACATGTAGGGTATTGCCGTACCCAGGAGAACCCACATTACAATTTAAGGGGTGTATATCTCCGGTGGCGCATGCTGGGCACTCTATATTGGACACTGAAATGGCATATATATATATAAAATTGCAAATCTCACTCTGCACCATCTGCTGCGCATTATCTTTTACACAGTACCTGTGGGGTCAAAATGCTCACTACACCTCTAGATGAATGTCTTAAGGGGTGTAGTTTTTAAAATGGGGTCACTTCTCGGGGGTTTCAACTGTACTGGTACCTCAGGGGCTTCCGCATACATGACTTAGCACCAGAAAAGCTCCAGTAGGCCAAATGGTGGTCCTTCCCTTCTAAGCCCTGCCGTGTGCCCAGGCAGCTGATAACAGCCACATGTAGGGTATTGCCGTACCCAGGAGAACCCACATTACAATTTAAGGGGTGTATATCTCCGGTGGCGCATGCTGGGCACTCTATATTGGACACTGAAATGGCATATATATATATAAAATTGCAAATCTCACTCTGCACCATCTGCTGCGCATTATCTTTTACACAGTACCTGTGGGGTCAAAATGCTCACTACACCTCTAGATGAATGTCTTAAGGGGTGTAGTTTTTAAAATGGGGTCACTTCTCGGGGGTTTCAACTGTACTGGTACCTCAGGGGCTTCTGCATACATGACTTAGCACCAGAAAAGCTCCTGTAGGCCAAATGGTGGTCCTTTCCTTCTGAGCCCTCCCATGGGCCCAAACAATAGTTTATCACCACAAATGGGGTATTGCCGCACTCAGGACAAATTGGGCAACCAAATGGGGTATGTTGTTCCCTGTGAAAATAAGAAATTGTGATAAAAAATGACATCTTATTGGAAAAAATATCATTTTTTTCATTTCACAGCCCAATTCAAAAAGGTGCTGTGAAAAAACTGTGCGGTCAAAATGATAACAAAAACCATAAATGAATTCCTTGAGGGGTGTAGTTTCCAAAATGGGGTCACTTCTGGTGGGTTTCCATTGCTTTGATACCTCTGGGGCTCTGCAAATGCGACATGGCAACCGAAAACCAATCCAGCAAAATCTGGACTCCAACAAACACATAGCACTCCTTTCCTTCTGAGCCCTCCCATGGGCCCAAACAGCAGTTTATCACCACAAATGGGGTATTGCCGCACTCAGGACAAATTGGGCAACCAAATGGGGTATGTTGTTCCCTGTGAAAATAAGAAATTGTGATAAAAAATGACATCTTATTGGAAAAAATATCATTTTTTTCATTTCACAGCCCAATTCAAAAAGGTGCTGTGAAAAAACTGTGCGGTCAAAATGATAACAAAAACCATAAATGAATTCCTTGAGGGGTGTAGTTTCCAAAATGGGGTCACTTCTGGTGGGTTTCCATTGCTTTGATACCTCTGGGGCTCTGCAAATGCGACATGGCAACCGAAAACCAATCCAGCAAAATCTGGACTCCAACAAACACATAGCACTCCTTTCCTTCTGAGCCCTCCCATGGGCCCAAACAGCAGTTTATCACCACAAATGGGGTATTGCCGCACTCAGGACAAATTGGGCAACCAAATGGGGTATGTTGTTCCCTGTGAAAATAAGAAATTGTGATCAAAAATGACATCTTATTGGAAAAAATATCATTTTTTTCATTTCACAGCCCAATTCAAAAAGGTGCTGTGAAAAAACTGTGCGGTCAAAATGATAACAAAAACCATAAATGAATTCCTTGAGGGGTGTAGTTTCCAAAATGGGGTCACTTCTGGTGGGTTTCCATTGCTTTGATACCTCTGGGGCTCTGCAAATGCGACATGGCAACCGAAAACCAATCCAGCAAAATCTGGACTCCAACAAACACATAGCACTCCTTTCCTTCTGAGCCCTCCCATGGGCCCAAACAGCAGTTTATCACCACAAATGGGGTATTGCCGCACTCAGGACAAATTGGGCAACCAAATGGGGTATGTTGTTCCCTGTGAAAATAAGAAATTGTGATCAAAAATGACATCTTATTGGAAAAAATATCATTTTTTTCATTTCACAGCCCAATTCAAAAAGGTGCTGTGAAAAAACTGTGCGGTCAAAATGATAACAAAAACCATAAATGAATTCCTTGAGGGGTGTAGTTTCCAAAATGGGGTCACTTCTGGTGGGTTTCCATTGCTTTGATACCTCTGGGGCTCTGCAAATGCGACATGGCAACCGAAAACCAATCCAGCAAAATCTGGACTCCAACAAACACATAGCACTCCTTTCCTTCTGAGCCCTCCCATGGGCCCAAACAGCAGTTTATCACCACAAATGGGGTATTGCCGCACTCAGGACAAATTGGGCAACCAAATGGGGTATGTTGTTCCCTGTGAAAATAAGAAATTGTGATCAAAAATGACATCTTATTGGAAAAAATATCATTTTTTTCATTTCACAGCCCAATTCAAATAGATGCTGTGAAAAAACTATGCGGTCAAAATGATAACAAAAACCATAAATGAATTCCTTGAGGGGTGTAGTTTCCAAAATGGGGTCACTTCTGGTGGGTTTCCATTGCTTTGATACCTCAACACCTCTTCAAACCTGGCATGCTGCCTAAAATATATTCTAACAAAAAAGAGGCCTCAAAATGCACTAGGTGCTTCTTTGCTTCTGGGGCTTGTGTTTTAGTCCACGAGCGCACTAGAGACACATGTGGGACATTTCTAAAAACTGCAGAATCTGGACAATACATATTTAGTAGTGTTTCTCTGGTAAAACCTTCTCTGTTACAGAAAAAAAATTAATAAAATTGAAATTCAGCAGAAAAAATGAAATTTGCAAATTTCACCTCCACTTGGCTTTAATTCCTGTGAAATACCTGAAGGGTTAAAAAACTTTCTATATGCTGTTTTGAATACTTTGAGGGGTCTAGTTTTTAAAATGGGGTGTTTTATGGGGGTTTCTAATACATAGGCCCCACAAATCCACTTCAGAACTGAAGAGGTACCTTAAAAAAAAGGCTTTTGAAATTTTCTTAAAAATATGAGAAATTGCTGTTTATGTTCTAAGCCTTGTAACGTCCAAGAAAAATAAAATAATGTTCAAAAAACGATGCCAATCTAAAGTAGACATATGGGAAATGTGAACTAGTAACTATTTTGGGTGATATAACCGTCTGTTTTTCAAGCAGATGCATTTAAATTCTGAAAAATGCTATTTTTTCTAAATTTTCTCTAAATTTTGCAATTTTTCACAAATAAAGACTGAATATATCGACCAAATTTTACCACGAACATGAAGCCCAATGTGTCACGAGAAAACAATCTCAGAATCGCTTGGATAGGTTTAAGCATTTCGACGTTATTACCACATAAAGTGAAATATGTCAGATTTGAAAAATGGGCTCTGAGCCTTAAGGCCCAAACTAGGCTGCGTCCTTAAGGGGTTAATTCCACCAGCATGGTGTGGTAATCACATCTTTTCCTATCCTGCACACTGTCTTTATTTATTTGCTTTGTCTTTGCATTCTTTATTTGACATTGTATTTTCAGTCATTCAAATGCAGATTTTTCCGGGTGTCCTTTATTTTAAGTGATATTTCTCCTGTTTAAATTCTAATAGGGCCATAGTGGGGGTTCCTTTGGCATTTATTCAGGTCAGGGACATGTGTGCTCCTTTTTTTTTCTTTGATTTTATTGTTTTTAGATGCTTTTTTCCCTTTTGTGTACTGCTGTGCTCATTGTTTGTACTTTTTTATGTATATTGTAATAAAATAACTTAAATTGTTTGGGATTTGCGACTCTTGTAGAATTTGTCTTTCCTCTTCTTTTTGTGTAATTGTTACACATTTGTTGAGTCAGCACTCCAATCACCCATTACATATATTGTCGTGCCCACCCTATTTATTTGTTTACTAGACACTAGGGCCTTAACACAGCTTGAAAAAGATCCCTCCCTTGTAATAAAAACCATCGCACAAGGGAGGCAATTTTGGAGTTATGGATAGAGACGTTGTTTATGGCAAATTTCACCCCATCGGGTTATCAGACCACAAGTCCAATCAATAACTCGAGAGTGTTTTTGTAACCAGGGATTGCCCAGGAGAAGAGGAGTGAAAGTTCTGTAATATGTAGAAGGAAATGATTTCACAATGGAGTGCTCCCACCTGCATGGAGAAGGGTTTTCATAACCTGGCAGACGATTTCTGGCAATAATTTACCATCTGCAAAGGCGATGAAAAGAGTCTTGTCAGGGCTGACTGTAATAAGAGATACTACTGGACCTAACAAAAGCTTCCACAGCTGTTCCGCTGTTAAAGTATTTTACACGCACAGGCAGTAATGTATTCCAATACACGTATTTCAATGCATTATAATAAAAAAATTTAATTGTAAAGTAAAAGGTTTAAAAAAATACAGATAAGAAAACAATGGTGGAATTATTGTTTTTTTACTCATTCTGCTTAAAAACAATTGTAAATATAAATCAATAACTAAATGTCATGTACCAAGAAAAAACACATCCTGAAATGCAAAAAAAAAAGTCATGACAACGTCAGAGGAAAAAAAAAATGTATGGCTCTTGGAATCCAGTGAAGCAAAAATCTGAGAAATTTCTCAATACCAAAATGAGCCGCATCCTTAAGGGGTTAAATGTACATTCTTAAAGGAAATGTTTCCATGTCTCCCATGAGACAGGCAGGGATACTTGCCAGCGTACTGTCAAGGAAACACTAAGCTTTTAGGTCGCAAGGTAATGTTCCTAAAGGGGCAGTGCACAGCTTCTAACTAGAATTATTTACTATTAATCTGACACTAATGAGACCCCTCAGTTACTCTAAGGCTATGTTCACACCTGTGTGAACAGGGTGGGTATGTTCCGTTTTATTATTTTAGGGGCGGAATGGCAAGTGTTCCAACCAAAAATTTGTTCAGAACGAAAAGACTTTCAGGAATTTCGCTCACCTTTAGGCCTCGTGCACACTTCCATCACCGTTTTCACGGCCGTATTTCACGGATCCGTGTGTCCGTGATTGGATCAGTGTGCTTCCCGTGTGTACTCCGTGTACACTTCCATCTTTCAGTTTCCGAGAGGAAACTGTTCCCATTCATACTATGTAAACGATATTGTGAGCACCGCACACGCTTTTCATTGTCCAGCGGTCTTCACTATCCAGGGTGCTGAAAAAGTTACTGCCGACCAGTGCATCCCTTTAACTCTTTCAGCACCCTGGACAGAGCCAACCGCTGGACAGGGAATACCATGTGCGGCGCTCACAATATAGATTATCAATGGTTCATTAAAAAAGACCTGCAACAAAAATAAAAGTTACTACTTACCCAGAACTCCCTGCTTGCCTGCTTCTTCCTCAAGTCCAGCCTCCTGAGAAGACGTTTCCAACCATGTGACCGCTGCAGCCAATCACAGGCAGGTCGGACTGGATGTCAGAAGAGGGACGCATCACCAAGACAACGGCCGGGGTACGTATGAACTTATTTTTCTTTCTATCGCTGCATTCCAGCACTAATCAGCTGCCGATTAGTGCAATATTTGTCTCTATGTGTACCGCTGCCCGCCCGGCCATTGTTGGGCAACGGCTCCGTCACACATGGATGGCACACGGATGCCTTCCGTGTGCCTTCAGTTCTATTGACAGACCCATTGACTTCTATGAGTCGCATGGTCACAGAATCTCGGACAAAATGAGGACATGCTCTACTTTTGTCGGAACGGAACAATGGGACCGTGAAAAAAACTGAAGTGTGCATGGCTCCATTGAAATGAATGGGTCAGGGTGCTAGCCATCAAAAAAACGGTTAGCACCCTGAAGGAAAAAACGGAAGTGGACATGAGGCCTTAGACATCACTGATTTTTACATGGGGTGGTTTGGAGCAGTGGTCCACAACCTTTTTTTAACAAAGGATCAGTTTCATGCAGGACAAATTTTCCACAGACCGGCGGTGTGAGTGGGGGTTCGGGGTTTAAGGTCAGGTTAGACGTTGCATAAACATGGTGGATTTTCCGCAATGGAATTTGTTGCAGAAAATCCGCAGCATAATATGGTAGCAGCAAAGTGGATGAGATACAACAAAGCTCATCCACACGCTACATAAATAGTGAGCTGAAAAACCGCTAAGAAATTGACATGCGGTGCAAAGTTTTATTCCGCTGCTGCAGCCAATCACAGGCTGCAGTAGTCTCCTGGGATAAAACGTCATCCCTGGTGGCAGGCCTGCTAGCAGTCCGGCTGAATGTTCAGCAGTTTCCGAAGCGGACATTCAAAAATACTGCACCACAATTTGGTGCGGTTTTTCACCAGAAATTCCCTGCGGCCACCTGGCCAGATACCGCGGCCTGGTACCAAATGATTCACTGTCGGAATAGGTCCGTGGCCTGGTGGTTGGGGATCATTGGTTTAGAGTGTCCTAAAATACATCATTCCAATAAACATTAAGGGTTCCATGGTGTAATGGTTAGCACTCTGGACTCTGAATCCAGCGATCCGAGTTCAAATCTCGGTGGGACCTAGATTTTTTTAGTAAGGTTTTTTTTTTTTACATTCCACAATGGCAACCAATATCCTACTAGCTGCATTCAACCTCCTAAATGAGGTCATTCCTCCGAACGTATGCGAGACCCCATTGGATTTCATGTCCAGAGCTTTAAACTCTTGGATATCACAGTTTACACATTAAAGAGACATTTTAATTAAAAAATAATAATACAATTGTAAACTTAAAGTCATCTGGTGGAATAAAAAAAATTTCAATTACACCATTTTTTTTAAAAAAGTGAAATAATTTTTGTCAAAATTTTTTTTTATTAAATAAAAATCATTAAACGAAACACATATATTATATATCCCAGTAATCGTACAGTCCAGTCAATAAATGAAAAACTATTTTATCAAATCAGTACGTTGTGTTACATTAAGTCCTTAACGACAATAATGTACTATTACATTGGATGTAGTTAACCCCTTCCCCCTGCATGCATTCTGGGCCTTAATGACCAAAGCAAAACTAGCAGTTTCACTATGTCTTTATTTAATTGGTTATAACATTGTAGGAATCGAATGTATCCCTACAAATTTGGTATGGGGATTTTTTTTTTAGCAGAAACAGGGCTTTATTTTGGTGGTATATACTATAGGTTTTATTTTTTTTATTTTTTTCAAAATGTTACAAAAATGCAGAAAAATTAGGAAACAAATCAGTTTTTGTTGTGTAAAAGTTTTTAAAGAAATAATGTTTTTACTTTTGCATGCCTCTACAAAGAAGACCCCACAGGGTTTTTACCTATTGGTATAGTTTGTACCTAGGCCTTTCAGATTTTTTTCAGATTTTTGTTGAAATCTGACATAAAATATAATAAAATATTTATGACACTATGTATTATCACAGACCTGAAGATCTTCATCTAGGGGTATAGTGAGAATGAAAAAAGAAAAAAAGTTTTTCCATACAGATGTAAAGACCACCCCCCCCACCCAGAATTATCATCAACAGGTTCACTTTCGCATAAGGAATTCCTCCCCATATTGGCTTTCGCTAATTCAGTAATTTGCTACTGCATGGTAGGTCTCAAAGCATGGGTAATTACACTGTTCTGGTTTTGAAGAGCAAAAAAAACGTGAATCGCTTCTTCGGTCATGTTTTTGGCAAACTCTGCATCTCCTCTGCGGATACATTTGCGTCTCAGTGGCAGGGTTCAGGATGTAAAAACTGATGCTCCGTGAGTCTCTTGACATCTTCTGACTCATGGCGTCCTACTTCCCTTCCTTCAAATAAAAGATGTTCAATAATTTTTTCTTGGAATTCCAGATATGTCATGGTTCCCTGGGCCTTTCTGTATATTACATAGGAATTGAAAGTAGAAACCTGCATCAGATATATTGCCACTTTCTTGTACCAGGCTCTAGTTTTCCTTTTGATCAAATAAGGGTGGAGAGCCTGGTCTGAAAGGTCAACGCCACCCATGAACCTGTTGTACTCTGTAATACAGAGCGGTTTCTGTCTGTTTGCAGTAGCGCCTCTCTCTCTGACAGTGACCTTGGTGTCAGTGTGTATAGTGCTCAGCATAAAAACCTCTCTCCGATCATTGCACTTAAGTGCCAGAAGTTCACAGGCCAATGACACCTCCCTAGACGGCCCAGCTGTTCTACCACATGTCCATTTATGAGGCTGGGATCACACGACCTATTTTCAGACATAAACGAGGCGTATTATGCCTCGTTTTACGTCTGAAAATAGGGCTACAATACGTCGGCAAACATCTGCCCATTCATTTGAATGGGTTTGCCGACGTACTGTGCAGACGACCTGTAATTTACGCGTCGTCGTTTGACAGCTGTCAAACGACGACGCGTAAATTGACTGCCTCGGCAAAGAAGTGCAGGGCACTTCTTTGCAACGTAATTTGAGCCGTTCTTCATTGAACTCAATGAAGAGCAGCTCAAGATATACGAGCGTCACAGACGCCTCGTATATTACGAGGAGGAGCATTTACGGCTGAAACGAGGCAGCTGTTTTCTTCTGAAAACAGGCTGTCATTTCAGCCGTAAATGACAGCTAGCGTGTGAACATACCCTAAGGGTATGTGCACACACACTAATTACGTCCGTAATTGACGGACGTTTTTCGGCCGCAAGTCCCGGACCGAACACAGTGCAGGGAGCCGGGCTCCTAGCATCATACTTATGTACGATGCTAGGAGTCTCTGCCTCGCTGCAGGACAACTGTCCCGTACTGTAATCATGTTTTCAGTACGGGACAGTTGTCCTGCAGCGAGGCAGGGACTCCTAGCATCGTACATAAGTATGATGCTAGGAGCCCGGCTCCCTGCACTGTGTTCGGTCCGGGACTTGCGGCCGAAATACGTCCGTCAATTACGGACGTATTTAGTGTGTGTGCACATACCCTAAAGGTGTAAAAAAACAACATCCAAACACCGGTGTGAACAGGATTTGAGAGAAAGCAAAACATTGGACTAGTGTTATGACATGTCTTTTGGGAATTAATTTATGTTTTGTTTGTTTTTCTTGTCTTGAAACAAGAAAACTTTTTGAAAACGCAGTTACAAGTTTCTGTTTTTAATTGTTTTTATAATGACGTTTAAAAAAACAAACTATGCGCCTCCTCGTCGGGGAATTGAACCCCGGTCTCCCGCGTGACAGGCGGGGATACTCACCACTATACTAACGAGGATCTGGCATGGTTGTGCAGCACATCGTAATCTTCTTAAAGGAGGAGTGAACAGTTTAATTCTAATAAAAACACGTGTGGGGTTAATTACTGCCTGTACAGCTGGTGCCGAGAGGGTGGCCTCTCTGACACAATAGGGCTAGTAGCAGGTTGGCATGCTGTGCAAGATGCCATGATTGGCTGGAGCTTTCCAGTATTGGGGTGTGGTTTACCACTATTGGGGGCATGACTTTTCTCTAGAGGGGAGGTCTCTACTGCTTGCAGGGATTTCCTATGTGCAAGCTCTGGTGTGTGTACTAACCTTTTTATCTTCTCTAGATTTTTGCTGTAAGATCCGCCCCCCTGATTTTTTTAAAATGCAAATCCCAGAAAAGTAATTTTTTTTAATGCGTAAATGGTGTTACAACTTTGACAGTAGTGGTCAATTAATGGTGTAATTTTATAGAGACTGACAAAACTTGTGTCCAGTGGGGGTGGGCAGTGACTGTTGTTATTGTAGTGCAGGAACTTCAATATCGCTTCAAATCATGTCCTGCCCATTATTGTGCGGTAAAGGGGGGTGTTATATAAAATATCAGGGGACCAATAGTTTCTACAACTTGTGGGGGGTTTTTTAACACTAAATCTCCAATTCCCATTTTGTCATATAGAACAATTTGCTCAAGGCAGTAACTCAGCCCGTACATTATGATGAAATATTATTTGTAGAGGTAGTTAACCAATAAAATCAAAAGTAGTTTGGGTCGATATATCATCAAATTTAGTTTTCCAAGAAATCAGAAAATGTCTGATTTGATAAAATCAAAATTGTTCAGAGGGTGCCATGTAATGAGAGTCCTGAAGATATTCCGAAGTTTTGATCCACCAAAAAAACTCTCAAATGATAGAACCTTTTAAAAATTCACCTGATGGGAATTCGGGGCGTAAAAATAAATAAACATAATAGTGGAGTGATTAAGAGTACCTGCTACTAGTATAAAGAGACCTTCAGGATCTGAGAAGACAGTAGTTGTAATAAAGGGGAGAGTTTGTGCCATACAGATTCCCACTCCTCTTTGTATGGAAGATGCGCTCGCTAGGAAACAATAAGTAGGTACAACTTATATCTTACATTAAAAAAACCTCATTAACCATGAATATAACATAGTCCTCACATATAGCAGACGAGGAACCACCAATGCTCCAGTAATCAATAATCAATAGTCAATGTTCAGGTGAGACTTTCGTAAGTCGGCATATAAGCAACTTTTACATAAAAATAAATCTGATTGGTTACACCAGAAAACCACTTATCGTTAATTCCAAATCTTATAAATTTTCATCCATAAATAACATTGTCTGGAACTTTTATGTAAGCACCTCCCCTCTGATCTTTTTTTTTATTTTTTTTAAACACCTGTATGATTGAATTTTATTGAAAGAGTAAACTCAGCTGGCACATGTGGTAGCGTGGCCGAGCGGTCTAAGGCGCTGGATTTAGGCTCCAGTCTCTCTGGAGGCGTGGGTTCAAATCCCACCGCTGCCAAGTGTTTTTCGGGTAGCACTTTATTAGCTTCATACAACCTGATTCTATTTTTTATGTACAAAAAATATATTAAAGGTTAAAAAAAACCCGCCCCGCCTTTTCCCATTCTCCCACTAATAAAAAAAATGTACAAAAATAATAAGAAGAAACATAATTGGTATCGCCGCATCCATAAAAGTCTGAAAAATGTACCCCTAAAATAGTACCATTAAAAACTACAGCTCGTCCCACAAAAAATAAGCCCTCACCGCTCATCCGATGGAACACTAAAACAGTTATGGCTCTCAGCATTTGGCAACTCAAAATATTAATTTTTTTCAACAATAAGTTTTTTCCTTGTAAAAGGAGTAAAATATAAAAAAAACTATATAAATTTAGTATCGCCACAATTCTTTTTTTGTATTTTAGAGCCGTATGAGGGCTTTGTTTTTCACGACACCATTTATTGTACCTTCTAAGGTAGTGGGAAACTGGACAAAAAAAATCTATGTGGGGGGGGAATGCTTTTATTTTTATAAGTCCCCTTAGGTTTCCTGGAAAAAGCAATTGTCGGATTGTTGCATGCAGTGGCTTAGCTATAGGGGTCGTAGTTGTGACCGGGCCCCTAAGTCTTGGGGGCCCACAGGGCCCCCGTTGCCACACAGCAATGACTATGCTGGTCCTGTTTCCAACTGTGTCTGTGTCCTCAGGATGCAGATACAGTTCAATGCTCCAGCATTCATTGTGCCATGAGCGGCTCAGAGCAGGCAGGCGCGATGTAGTGTGTAGCTTTGGGGGGCATTATACTATGTGGGGGCAGCTATGGGGAGCATTATACTGTGGAGGCATCCATGGGGCTGTCGGGCAAGGTGGCCGGGCACAGGAGTGCACAGAGGTCTGGTGATGTTGGGGAGGAAGGCCTAAGCTGAATTCTTGCACCAGGGCCCATGAGCCTTTGCCCAATATATTACAATACCAATGTTTTACAGTACATTGTGCTTCTGACAGGCTGCCGGAGGCAGGGAGCTCCCGCTAGTTACACTAAATTGTCAACTGCATACAGCCGACACCCTCGTTCTCTGCCCGTGAGCCCACTCTATACTCCCCCACCGGACCTCCACTTTATATATATTGGTATGTTGGGAAGGGGGTTAAGGATTGTTTCATGTACAGATTACCCTTACTATTCACACAATAGTCTCCCAGCACAAACCAATTAATGATAAATGTGTCAGCCATACATAACAATGATTGTCGCTGTTTGTGCAATTGATAAATGTAAACGGTTGTCTTCTGACTTTTCCTTCTGAACTGCATTGTTGGTATATCTCCCCAGTGGATCCAGAGGTAATGGGCACAGAATCCGGGTATAGTCCTGCTGTCCTTATAGTTCGTCCCACCCTGTGAGCCGGCGATCCATCAGGACCCTAGAAAATACAATAATATTTGTTTTAGGGGAAACATAGTCAGTGTGGCCAGCAGGTGGCAGTATCAGTCAGTGATGATGACTCCTGATCATGGCGAAACCCACAGTAGAATACTGGAGTCGGTAAGAAGTGAAAATTTTATCTTGGAGAGGGGGGCTGTGTTTTTCATGACTGGGGGGCATATGAATGACACGTATGTAACAAGCCTTGTATAATGGGAACAGTGACTGGCACTTTTTATAATGGGGACAGTGACTGGCACTTTATATAATGGGGATAGTGACTGGCACTTTAAAAAATGGGGCATGTTCCTGGTATTTTTTAGGAACTACATACAACTCCTACATACAACTCCAATTTGCTATCAGTCAGAAAGTGCCAGCAGAAGTGAAAATCTGGGAGGAGAAGAGGGAACACAAGGAGAAAATAAAAAATAAAAAAAGAGGGTGGTAGGGGGAATGGGAGAGGAAGAAAAAAGTCGTAGAGATTATAAAAAGAATGAACCATACACAACAAATGGTCAAAAGATGACCTAGTCTCATAGGACTAACAATGATGGGACCCCCCTCAATACAGAGAGTAGAAGGGCTGCAATGTTGCTTTAGTATTGTCTCTTACTTAGTTTCTCCTTGTAGAGTGGCGCTCCTGATCACCGACTGTGCAAGGAACTGTGATCGGTGGGTTTTTTGATTTTCGTTTATTACTTTACTTTAATATAAGGAAATAACAGGAATTAACATCGGCAGACGAGGAATCGTGCACATCGATGCACCAGGTCTCTATTGTCACTGTTCAGGGGAGACTTTCGTAAGTCGGCATACACACAACTTTTTACATAAAAAAATAATATTTGGTTACTACAGATAACTTCTCCATGTAACGTTAATTTCAAATCTCCTAAATTGACGACTATAAATAATGTTTTCTGGAGTTTTCCTCTAAGCACCTCCCTTCTGATCTGTTTTTTTAAAAACAAACACTTGTAAAAAACAATGTTAAACACTACTTGAACGTGGGGTAGCGTGGCCGAGCGGTCTAAGGCGCTGGATTAAGGCTCCAGTCTCTTCGGAGGCGTGGGTTCAAATCCCACCGCTGCCATCAGATGTTTTTTTTTGTCCACTTTTTATTGGGATGATCTTATGTGAAGTTAATACATGTTAGAACAATATAAATATAATATCCCAGATGAGTAAGACATCATCAATATATCTGCCATGCCAATGCACATGCCCACAAAATGGATTGTCTGGACAAAAGATTGTGGATTCCTCCCACCATGCCATGACCAAATTGGCCACAGAGGTAGAGAACTTTGCTCACATCCTTAAAGTTCCTGTAAGCCGGTGATCCATCAGGACCCTAGAAAATAAAATAACATTTCTGCTTAATAGGAGACATAATCAGTGTGGCCAGCAGGTGTCAGTATCAGTCAGTGATGATGCTTACTGATCATAGAAAGACCAGCAGAAAAAGTCTGACGTCGGTAAGAAGTGAGAATTTTACATTGGAGAGGGGGGCTGTGATTTACATGTATGGGGGGCATGTGACTGACACGTATGTGGAAAGTATTGCATAATGGGGACAGTGACTGGCACCTTGTATAATGGAGACAGTGACTGGCACATTGTATAATGGGGCATGTTGCTGGTTTTCTGTAGGTACTACAAACAATTCCTCCATGTGTCCTCTATACAAGTTCTTCTAAATCTTCCCAATTGTCTTTTTATGGTCTCTGGATTTTTTTATTTTTTTTTCCATTTTGCCGTAAATACAAACCTAAAAAATTTTTTTTTTTTAAAAATGAGTAAATGGTGTTACAACTTTGGCAGTAGGTGTCAATTAATGGTCTAATTTTATAGAGCCTATCAAAACTTGTGTCCTGTGGGGGTGGGCAGTGACTGTTGTCATTGTAGTGCAGGAACTTCAATATCGCTTCAAATCATATCCTGACCATTATTGTGCGGTAAAGGGGGTGTTATATAAAATATCAGGGGACCAATAGTCTCTAATACTTGGTTGTTGAGACTAAATCTCAAATTCTCATTTTGTCATATAGAGCAGTTTACCCAAGGAAGTAACTAAGCCCTTACATAAAGAAGAAATCTTATTTGTAGAGGTAGGTAACTAATACAATTATTCAAAAGTAGTTTGGGTTGATAGATCATCAAATTTAGCTTTCCAAGAAATCAGAAAATGTCTGACTTGATAAATTCGAAATTGTTCAGGGAGTGGCATGGAATAAGAGTTTTGAAGATATTCCGAAGCTTTGAAATCTCGGCCTACCAAAAAATCTCTCAAATGATAAAATCTTTTAAAAATAATGTGAATTAGGGACATAAAAACAGATAAACATGATAGGGGAGTGATTAAGAGTACCTGATACAAGTATAAAGTGACCATCAGGATCTAAGAAGACAGTAGTTGTAATAAATGGGAGAGTTTGTGCCATCCAGATCCCGCTCCTCTTTGTATGGAAGATGCGCTTGCTAGGAAACAATTAATAGATAACATTTTGTAAATATCTTACATTAAAAAAAAAACTCATTAACCAAGAATATAACGTAGTCCTCACATATGGCAGGAGAGGAATCAACCACTGAACCAGCAGTGCTCAAGATTTTGATGGTCACGGTTCAGGTAAGACTTTTATAAGTCCGGATACAAACAAATAAATCTGATTAGTAACTACAGAAAATTTCGCCATGTAGCACTAAATTAAAATAACAACTTTATGACTACATTTTGTGTAAAGAGTAAATAATACTTAAACATGTGGTAGCATTTAATATAGGGAAATAACAGGAATTCACATAGGCAGGCGAGGAATCGACCACTGAACCATCAATGCAGCTGGTCTCGGTAGTCACTGTTCAGACAAGACTTTCGTAAGTCGGTATACACGCAACATTTTACGTCAAAATAAATCTGATTGGTTACTACAGAGAACTTCTCCATGTTTCGTTAATTTCAAATCTTCTAAATTGACGACTATAAATAACATTGTCTGGAGTTTTTCTTTAAGCACCTCCACTCTGATCTGTTTTGTTTTTTTTAACAAAACACTTGTGCAACACAAATTTCTTTAAAGAGTAAACAGCACTTGTACAGGTGGTAGCGTGGCCGAGCGGTCTAAGGCGCTGGATTAAGGCTCCAGTCTCTTCGGAGGCGTGGGTTCAAATCCCACCGCTGCCAAAAGCTTTTTGTTTATTTTTGTCCACTTTATATTGGGATGATCTCATGTGAAGTTTTTACATGTTAGAACAATATAAATATAATTGACCATTCTACATTTCACTCTACAGAACTGACTGACACTGAATCAGTTTACTTACAAGGACACATAGACAACAATCCAATGACGACTTTTATACAAACTCCCAGCTACATCCAGCAAACATTTCCTAATAAGATATAATCGCTATAAGACCTCATTCACACAACCATATTATGGTTACATAAAAGTTCGGAGTTTTAAAGAGCCGTAATATGTCACCCATAGAAATATATGGCCCAGCCTATATTTTCTTGTGCCTTTGATTTCATATGTACAGAGGTTTTTGGGAAATGTTTAATCTGATGACATAATATGGAGGATTTCTCCCCTAGAAAAATTGCTCCTAGTGTAGAATACCTCTTTAAATTGTCTATATGTCCTACTAGTGCCTGGGACACGACTCTATAAGCTAAAGAAGCTGACAAGAAGCGACTCTTGCTACGCCAGACCCGAGCCATCCATTTGAATGATAAAGACATGGTTATTAGGCTATGGTACGGCAATGGCAGGGCTCAGAATGTAAAGAGCACCATGCAACACTTGAGGCCTACTATGGTGGAATTTACTGCCCTGTGTCATGAAAATAGAGACTCTGGGGTATCAAAATATTAGAAACCCAAACAAAAGTAACCCCCTTATGGAAACTAAACCCCTCAAAGAATTCATCTAGAGTTAGAGTGAGAAATTTTAGATTGTGAAGTAACATCCTTCAAGGTATTCATTTAGGGGTATAGTGAGAAATTTTAATTTGTGCAGTGACTGCGGACAACCTGGAAAACCCACAATGGAGGAAAGGGAATGGCAGGTCCTGCTACCAATCAACCAACCATTCCATAAAATCCAGCCCAAAAAATACAAAGGCCTCAGCAAAAAAAGATTTGCTGAGACAGCCAATCTCATCTGGATTTATTCCTCTCATCCAGTTTTATTCCTGGGTAAGATAGACATCTTGGTATAGTGAGAAGTATTTTTTTTTTTTTTATGGGTTTGTAGTATCTAATTTCTACTACTATCCTATCCTGGAATGGCTTTTGAATGATGCAAAGCCCAGACCTAAATATGCTCTGTCACCGCATTACAAGTGCCTTATCTCCTACATAAGGGGATCGGCAATGTAATGTAGGTGACAGCAGTGCTTTTTATTTAGAAAAACAATCTATTTTTACCACTTTAGGAGCGATTTTAGCTTTATGCTAATTCGTTTCTTAACCCCTTGCGTACCTTCGACGTACTATTACGGCGCAGGAATAAACTGTCACTATGTGAAATCACATAGTGACAGAACAGCGGCGGCACCTGTCATTGACAGCTAACCGTCTCTGCTACCGGCCTGGGGACCAATTAGAAGTCCCCAATGCCGGCGATTGCTGTGATTGGTTCTGTCTCTGAAGACTGACCAATCACAGCCGTCTGTGACGTCGTCTGCAGGAGAAAGCTCCTGTCACTTTCTCTGATCTCCTCACTTCTGTGAGATACGTGAGGAGATCAGAGAAAGCGGTGTAAAAAAAAAAAAAAACGTTTTATTAACCCCTTCCCGAAAATGGGCGTATAGTAACGCCCTGAGGATGAAGCGGGCACAGGAGCTGTGCTCGCTCCATCTTCATCGGATGTCGGCTGTAATATACAGCCGACATCCCACTGCAACTACAGCGATCACTGTCCTCTCCGATCGCTGTAGTTTAACCCCTTAAATGCCGCTGTCAATAGCGACAGCGGCATTTAAGTGATTGATACAGAGGGAGGGGGCTCCCTCTGCACCCCATTGCCCCCCCCCCCCCGCGAAAAATCGCGGGGTTCTGATGGTTGCAATGGCAACCAGGAAGCCTAGCAACGGCTTCCTGGTTGCCAGATACGGGAGCCTATTAGGTCCTGCCCAAGGCAGGACGTAATAGGCTCAAATGTCAGTTGTAAAGTGACAGTTACAATACACTGCATCAGTACATACAGAAGTAGTGCAGTGTATTGTGCAGGGGATCAGAAGATCAGATCTTCCAGTCCCCTAGTATGTGTAAAATAAAAAGTGAAAAAAAAGTAAAAAAAAAAGTTTTAGATAAATAAATAAATACAAGTTTTACATAATAAAAACAATAATCGCCTTGTTTCCCTGATCAAGCCCTTTATAATTAGAAAAAAAATGAAAAAAAAGACAAAAACTAGACATAATAGGTATTGCCGCGTTCGTATTGGCCTGACCTAAAAAAATATCATATTATTTATCCCGCACGGTGAACACCGTAAAAAAAATACCATAATAAACAATGGCAGAATTTCCTTTTTTGGTCACGTTGTTTCCAAAAAAATGGAATAAAAAGTGATCAAAAAGTCGTGCGTAGCCAAACATGGTACCAATAAAAACGACAGCGTGTCACGCAAAAAATGTATGTACTCCGCACAGATTACATATGCCCCCACATTATAAACTGAAACACCAGTAAAACACTAAACAAAACTACTACCAAGCAAAATCTGCGCTCCAAAAGCCAAATGGCGCTCCTTCTGGGCCTGGCAGTGTGCCCAAACAGCGGTTTATGACCACATATGGGGTATTACTGTACTCTGGAGAACCGCTTAACAATTTATGGGGCGTATGTCTCCAGTGGTACAAGCTGGGCCCAATGTATTGGCCACTGAAATAGCATATATGTGGAAAATGTCAATTTTCAATCTGCAACGTCCACTGTGCACTAATTTCTGCAAAACCTGTGGGGGTCAAAAAGCTCACTACACTTCTAGATGAATTCCTTGAGGGGTGTAGTTTCCTAAATGGGGTCACTTCTCGGGAGTTTTCACTGTACTCGTACCTCAGCGCAATGCAACATGGCGTCAAAAACAAATTTTGTATAATCTCCACTCCAAAAACGAAATTGCACTATTTCCGTTTAGACCCTTGCCGTATGTCCAAATAGCCGTTTACAACCACATATGGGGTATTTCCGTAATCAGGAGAAATTGTGTAACACATTTTGGGGTGTCTTTTCTCCTGTATTCCTTGTGGAAATGAAAAATTCTGAGCTAAAGCTATAGGTTATTGGAAAAAAAAATGTTTTCATTTTCACGGACCAATTCTAATAAAATCTATAAAACACCTGAGGGCTCAAAATGCTCACTACAACTCTAATTTAATTCTTTCAGGGGTATAGTTTCCAAATTGGGATCACATCTGGGAAATTTCTACTGTACTGGTACTTCAGGGACTCTGCAAATGCGACATTGGCCCCAGAAACCAATTCAGCAAAATCTGAGCTGCAAAATCCAAATGGTGCTCCGTCCCTTCTGAGCCCTGCCATGGGTCCAAACAGCAGTTTATTACCACATAATGGGGTATTTCCGTAATCAGGAGAAATTGCTTTACAAATGTTGAGGTGCTTTTTCTCCTTTATTCCTTATAAAAATTAGAAAATTCTGTGTTATTTCCAAAAAAAAGTCTCTTTTCATCTTCACAGACTAATTCCAATAAATTCAGCAAAAAACCTGTGGGGTCAAAATGATAACTATACCACTAGAAAAATTCCTTGAGGGGTATAGTTTCCAAAATGGGGTCACTTTTGGGGGGATTCCACTGTTTAGGTCCCTCCAGGGTGTTGCAAACGTGATACGGCACTGAAAACCATTCCAGTAAAATCAGAGCTCCAAAATCCAAATGGCGCTCCTTCCCTTCTGAGCCCTGCTTTGGGTCCAAACAGCAGTTTATTACCACATATTGGGTATTTCCGTAATCGCGAGAAATTGCTTTACAAATGTTGGGGTGCTTTCTCTCCTTTATTTCTTGCAAAAATTAGAAATTTTTACGTTTTTCCAGAAAAAAAGTCGATTTTCATTTTCACAGACTAACTACAGAAAATATAGCAAAATACCTGTGGGGTCAAAATGCTAACTATACCCCTAGATAAATTCCCTGAGGGGTGTAGTTTAAAAAATGGGGGTCACTTTTGGGGGTTTCCACTGTTTTGGCACCACAAGACCTCTTCAAACCTGACATGGTGCCTAAAATATATTCTGAAAAAAGGAGGCCCCAAAATCCAAGAGGTGCTCCTTTGCTTCTGAGGCCTGTGTTTCAGTCCATTAGCGCACTAGGGCCACATGTGGGATATTTCTAAAAACTGCAGAATCTGGGCAATAAATATTGAGTTGTGTTTCTCTGGTAAAACCTTCTGTGGTACAGAAGAAAATGTATTACATATGAATTTTGTAAAAAAAAATGAAATTTTAAAATTTCAGCTCTACTTTCCTTCAATTCCTGTAAAACACCTAAAGGGTTGAAACACTTTCTGAATGCTGTTTTGGATACTTTGAGGGGTGCAGTTTTCAAAATGGGGTGTTTTATGGGGGTTTCTAATATATAGGGCACTCAAAACCACTTCAGAACTGAACTCGTCCCTGAAAAAATCGCTTTTTGAAATTTTCTTAAAAATATGAGAAATTGCTGCTAAAGTTCTAAGCCTTGTGAGGTCATAGAAAAATAAAAGGATGTTCAAAAAACGATGCAAACATAAAGTAGACATATTGGAGATGTTAATTGGTCACTATTTTGTGTGGTATTACCATCTGTTTTACAAGCAGATGCATTTAAAATTGGAAAAATCATAATTTCTTCATATTTTCGCTAAATGTTGGTGTTTTTCACAAATAACCAATGAATTTATCGACCAAATTTTTGCACTAAACTAAAGTACATTATGTCACGAGAAAACAATCTCAGAATCAATTGGATAGGTAAAAGCATTCCGGAGTTATTACCACATAAAATGATACATGTCAGATTTGAAAAAATGGGTCTGGTCCTCAAGGCCAAAATGAGCTGGGTACTCAAGGGGTTAATGCCCAACTAGGCGTGTTTTTACTTTAGACCAAGTGGGCGTTGTACAGAGGAGTGTATGATGCTGACCAATCAGCGTCATACACTTCTTTCCATTCATTTAGTCAGCGCATAGTGACACTGCGTTATTCACTATGTCCTGTCTTATACTGACATATTAACGTTAGTGAAGAGTTTAGAAAGTGAATAGACATTCTTTCCAGCCAGGACGGGATGTCTATTCACAATCCTTGCACTTCAGTAACTTTTCTGTGGTACTTACAGCAGAGCAAGCGTAATCTCGCAAGATCTTGCTGTAAATGACAGGTTACAGTGAGATTACGCTTTGCTCTGCTGTAAGTACCGTACTGTCTGGAAGGAATGTCTATTCACTGTCTAAACACTTCAGTAACGTTAATATGTCAGTATAAGACAGCACATAGTGAACAACTCAGTGTCACTAAGCGCTGACTAAATGAATGGAGAGAAGTGCATGACGCTGATTGGTTAGCGTCATACCCTCCTCTGTACAACGCCCACTTGGTCAGTGGCATAACTACCTCTGTAGCAGACATAGCGGCTGCTAAGGGGCCCGCGGCACGAAGTGGCCTGTGCCGCCCCCGTCACGAGCTCCCTCTGACCAGTGGCACAACTAGCAACCACTATAGCTGGTACAACGATAGCAATGCCACATTCCATAGTATCTGCATCCTTAGAACACAGATACTATTGAACACTACGGCAAAGCAAGTAGATATCTCCCCACTCTACCATTAAACCATTAAAGGGGTTTTCCCACAAAATACAGGTATCCCCTATCTACAGGATAGGGGATACATGTGCATACATGCCAACTCTCCCAATCGGCAACTGCCGGGTTCTGTCCCGAATTTACAGAGACAGTCCCGGCAAATTACTGTCAACAACTGCTACATTCAATTGAGTTCTCAGATGCATGCAGATACAATTGAATTCTATAGCAGAGCAGGAAACTATCCACTTCCTGCTCTGCCATTCACTCCTCCTGGAGCGAAATCCCAGACCAAAGCGTTGCCGATGCACTGGCCATGGGATCCCGCTGCAGGAGGTGCCACTGACGTCACTGCCCTTATATGGACAGTGAAGCCAGGGCTCTCTCTATGAGCGGAATTCCCGGACAGGGCGTCAGCAACGCTTTGGCCAGGGATTCCGGAGCTCCAGGAGTAGCCCATGACTTTAATGTCCATATAAGGGAAGTGACTCCAGGGGCACCACCTGCAGGGGAATCACCAACCAGAGCATTGCCGACGCCTGCTCTGGCATTCCGCTCATAGAAAGAGCCACTGACGACGTCAGTGTCCAAATACAAACAATGAAGTCAAGGGCTCCTCCTGGAGCACCGGAATCCTCGCCCAGAGTATTTCTGATGCCTGGCCGGGGATTCCGCTTTTATAGGGAGCCACAATGGCTCTATCTACGGGGACAGGGAGGCGGTGTGGGTCTATCTACAGGGGGAGTATGTGGCACTATCTACCGGCGGAGTATTACATCAAAGTGAATAGGACACGGCGCCACATAATGCAGATGAAGTTGTAATGTGGAAAGGCAAAGTTTTGATGAAAATTGCTCCCCTTGGTAGTTGAAAATACTGCCATTTATTTGTAATGTAGTAGAAGCTGCTGCCGATCCCAAACGCAAACACCCTAAGGAGTTGCCTTACGTAGGAAATGCATGAAAGCAAAAAAGACGCCAGTCCGGCGTTGAAACGCGTAGCATCTGCTTTATACCTTGCTTTTTACGTAGTAAACCAACTGTTCATTTCGAACTAAGTAGCGCCCACGAATCCCTCTTTTTTTTGCTTTCATGCATTTCCTACAGGGGGAGTATGTGACACTATCTACAGGGGAAGTATGTGGCACTATATAAAGGGGGAACATGTAGCACTATATACAGGGGAAGCATGTGGCACTATATACAGGGGAAGTATGTGGCACTATCTACAGGGATGTGTGTGGCATCATCTACAGGGGGTATTTGTGGCATCATCTACAGGGGGTATGTGTGGCATCATCTATGGGGGGTGGCATCATCTACAGGGAGTCTGTGTTGCATCATCTACAGGGGGTATGTGTGGCATCATCCACAGGGGGCTTGTGAGCATGCGTGGCCAGTTTCTCTATTCATTTCTATGGAACTTCCGGACACACAGGCCAGACACAGAACCCGGAAGTCTCATGCTTCTCATTGAGCACTTCGGCGGCCTTTCCTTTTACCGTTCTCCTTATTGCTGGGGGTCCCAGTGGTCTGACCCCCGGGGATCACACATGTATCCCCTATCCTGTGGTTGGGGCTGTATGGCGCTATCAACAGGAGGGGGCTGTATGGCACTATCTACAGGAGGGGGGCTTTATGGCTCTATATACAGGGGAGGCTGTATGGCGCTATCTACAGGGGGCTGCATGGCATTATCTACAAGGGGGCTGTATGGCACTATCTACAGGGGGCTGTATGGCACTATCTACAAGGGGGACTGTATGGCGCTATCTACAAGGGAGGGTTGTATGGCACTATCTACAAGGGGGATTTGGGGGGCGCTATCTACAAGTGAGTGTGACACTATCTACAGGGGGGCTGTATAGCACCATCTACAAGCAGGCACTATCTACAAAGGGGCGCTGTGTCGCAGAATCAAGAGGGGGCACTATATACAAGGGGCGCTGTGTGTGGCACCCAGTGGAGGGAGGGCCCAGTCAAAAGTTTGTTATGGTGCCCAGTCTTTCCTAGTTACGCCCCTGTCTGGTGGCATATGAAAGATGAGATTCTAATCTTTCATATGACACCAGGTTCGCAGTTCTAGCTGTGACACAACCAATGTCACCAGTTGAATACACAATGGACGCAGTGCGGGAATGGACGCAGTGTACTATATGATCCCACTGTTTTGCTGGATAGGGAAGGGGGAGAAGCTGTATGCTGATTGGACAGCATCATCCAGAAAACATTACACCACCCAGAGTGAAAAGAAGGAGTCACCTCCTATTTGGCTATTAGAGCTACATTAGCATATTTAGGAAAAATGCTCATAACTTTGCAAATATTAAACATTTTTTAAAAGAAAATGACTTGTTTAATTAAAAGAATAAAATAAAGGTTAACAAAGTAACAAAATAACAAGTAGTTGGTAAAATATTCCCTCAATGTCTTATACCTGGGAAGTATATAAAGCATTAACCCCTTAAGGACGCAGCCTAGTTTGGGCCTTAAGGCTCAGAGTCCATTTTTCAAATCTGACATATTTCATTTTATGTGGCAAAAACTTCAGAATGCTTATACCTATCCAAGCGATTCTGAGATTGTTTTCCTGTGAGACATTGTGCTTTATGATAGTGGTAACATTTGGTCGATATATTTTTAGTGTTTATTTGTAAAAAATGGCAAAATTTGGAGAAAATGTGAAAAAATTGCATTTTTCAGAATTCAAATGCATCTGCTTGTAAAACAGATGGTTATACCACCCAAAATAGTTACTAGTTAACATTTCCCATACGTCTACTATATGTTGGCATAATTATTTGAACATTCTTTTATTTTTCTAGGACGTTACAAGGCTTAGAACATAAGCAGCAATTTCTCATATTTTGAATAGAATTTCAAAAGCCTCTTTTTTTAGGTACCAGTTCAGTTCTGAAGTGGCTTTGAGGGGCTTATATATATGAAACCCCCATAAAATACCCGAGTTTAGAGACTAGACCCCTCAAAGTATTCAAAACAGCATTTATAAAGTTTATTAACCCTTTTGGTGTTTCACAGGAATTTAAAGCAAAGTAGAGGTGAAATTTACAAATTTCATTTTTTGTCAGAAAATCCATTTTATTCTAGAAGGTTTTACCAGAAAAACGCAACTCAATATGTATTGCCCAGATTCTGCAGATTTTAGGAATATTTCACAAGTGGCCCTAGCACCGGCCTCCGTAGCAAAGGAGCACCTAGGGGATTTTGAGGCCTCCTTTTCATTAGGCACCATGTCCGTTTTGAAGAGGTCTTGTGGTGCCAAAACAGTGGAAACCCCCAAAAAGTGACCCTATTTGGCAAACTGCACCCCTCAAGGAACTTATCGAGGGGTATAGTGAGCATTTCGATCCCACAGTTTTTTTGCTGCAATTTGTGGAATTAGTGTGCAATTGAAAATCTAATTTTTCAGATAAAAGGTACAAATTTTTAATTTTTACAAGAAATAAAGGAGAAAAAGCACCCCAACATTTGTAAAGCAATTTCTCCCATTTACGGCAATACCCCACATGTGGTAATAAACAGCAAGGGAGTGAAATTTGGCATGTAGATTTTGATGGATTGGTTTCTGGGTACCATGTGCAGAGCTTCTGAGGTACCAGTACATGGGAAACCCCTTAAAAGTGACCCCATTTTGAAAACTAGACACCTTGAGGAATTAATTGTACTTTTCATGGGGTGCATGCGACTTTTTGATTCGTTTTTATTCTATTTTTTAAGTGGCGTGGTGACTAAAAAACAGCAATTCTACTATTGTTTTTTACTCCATTTTTTTTACAGCGTTCACCGTGCGCTATAAATGACATATTCACTTTATTCTGCGGGGTGATACCATTACGGTGATACCATATATTTATAGTTTTTTTTTATGTCTTATGGCGTTTGCACAATAAAATACTTTTTATAAAAAAATCATTTAATTTTGGAGTCGCCATATTCTCAGAGCCAGAACTGTTTTATTTTTCTATCAAGAAAGCCGTGCGTGGTCTTGTTTTTTGCGTAACGATTTGTAGTTTTGATCAGGACCCTCTTTAGAGACATACAACTATTTGATCTCTTTTTATTCCTTTTTTTATGAGGTAAAGTGACCAAAAAATTGTGATTCTGCTACGGTTTATTATTATTTTTATTTATGGTGTTCAACCATGCGGGATAAATAACAGAACAGTTTTGTAGTTCAGGTCATTACGGACGCAGTGATACCAATTATGTATAGTTTATTTTTATTTATTTTTATTAATAATAAAGACTGAAAAGGGAAAAAGGGGGATTTTTACTTTTATTACTTTTAAAACTTTTATTTTCTTATTTTTACACAACTTTTTTTTCACTTTTTTTTCACTGTTTTACTTTGTCCCACTAGGGAACTTGAGGGCAGGAGGCGTATTAGAGCTGTCAGCTACTCGCTGACAGCAAGCATAGTGGGTCCTGACTCTGTAGATGGCGTAGCCGGAGTCCATTGTTAGGACTCTGGTTGCCATAGTAGGCATCGCCACCCGCTATCATGTAGCGGGCCGTCGATGGCGGTTTAACCCCTGAGAAGCCGCGATCGCTATTGAAAGCGGCTTCTGAGGGGTTAATTCTGCGGGGACACTGCGATCAGTCCCTGCACACTGAGTTGTGATAGCCTGCTGTCGGAAACAGCAGCTATCACAGCTCATGAACGCGCCCCGCGCAAACGGCACCGTATTTCATCCATGACATACTATTATGTCATAGAGCACGAACGATGCAGTTATCATGACATAATATTATGTCCTGTAGCGTTTACAGTTATGTCCAGAATTATTTGGACAGTGACACAATCTTCATGATTTGGGCTCTGCATGCCGCTACATTGGATTTGAAATAGAATAACTGAGATGCAATTGAAGTTTTGACTTTCAGGCTTAATTCAAGGGGTTGAATAAAAATATCCTGTGAAACGTTTAGGAATTGCAACAATTTTTCTACACAACCTCCTCATTTCAGGGGCTCAAAAGTAATTGGACAAATTAACATTTACATAAATAAATTGTTTTTTTTAATACTTTGTAGAGAATCCTTTGCAGGCAATGACTGCCTGAAGTTTGGAACCCATGGACATCACCAAACGCTGGGTTTCCTCCTTTGTGATGCTTTGCCCGGCCTTTGGTGCGGCTGTCTTCAGTTGTTGCTTGTTTCTGGGTCTTTCTGTCTTAAGTTATATCTTAGGCAAGTGAAATGCTCGATCAGGTTGAGATCTGGTGATTGACTTGGCCATTGCAGAATATTCCACTTCTTTGCCTTAAAAAACTCCTGGGTTGCTTTCGCAGTATGTTTTGGGTCATTGTCCATCTGTACTCTGAAGCGACGTCCAATCAAGCTTGCTGCATTTGGTTGAATCTGAGCAGAAAGTAAATCCCTGAACACTTCAGAATTCATCCGGCTGCTTCTGTCTTCAGTCACATCATAAACAAACAGTAGTGACCCAGTGCGTTTGGCAGCCATACATGCCCATGCCATCACACTGCCTCCACCATGTTTTACAGAGGATGTGGTGCACTTTGGCTCATGAGCCATTCCAAGCCTTCTCCATACTTTCTTCCTTCCATCATTCTGGTACAGGTTGATCTTAGTTTCATGCTGTTCCAGAACTGGGCGGCTTCTTTACATGTTGTTTGGCAAAGTCTAATCTGGTCTTTCTATTTTTGAGGCTGATTGATGGTTTGCACATTGTGGTTAACCCTCTGTGTTTGCTCTCATGAAGTCCTCTCTTTATGGTAGACTTAGATACTGATACACCTACTTCCAGGAGAGTGTTCATCACTTGGGTAGATGATGTGAAGGGGTTTTTCTTCACCATAGAAATGATTCTGCGATCATACACCACTGTTGTCCTCCGGGGATGTCCAGGCCTTTTGGAATTCATTAGAACACTAGTGCATTCTTTTTTTCAAAAATGTACCACACAGTTGATTTGGCCACTTCTAACAATTGTGCTATCTCTCCAATGGATTTCTTCATTATTTTCAGCCTAACGATGTTCTGTTTCACTTTGAGAGCTCCTTTGACCTCATGTTGTGGGTTCACAGCAACAGCTTCCAAATGCAAATGCCACATCTAGAATCAACTCCAGTCCTTTAACCTGGTTAATTGATGATGGATTAACGAGGGGATAGTCCATGCAGCCCGTTAAATAGCTTTTGAGATAATTGTCCAATTACCTTTGGTCCCTTGAAAAGAGGCAGGTACATATTAAAGAGTTGTAATTCCTAAACCCTTCCTCAAATTTGGATGTGAATACTCTCAAATAAAAGCTGAGAGTCTGCACTTTAAGCGCATATTAATTATTATTTTTGTAAACAGGTAAAATTCCAAATCTTGTGTCACTGTCCAAATAATTCTGGACCTAACTGTATCTAGCCATCTCTAATGCAAATTGGCCTTGTATAAGTATTAAATGAAATTCTAATCATACTCACATACATCCACAGCTCCACCCTTTACTCAGGTGCACTCCTGCCTTCTTGATGATTTCTCTCCAATCATGTAATGTCGGGGTAGGGAGACAAACAGGTGAGCCCTAATCTACCCGCCACTCAGTCCCTGCCTACTTGCACGGCCCGTCCTAGGTGACGGCGTACAACTGGGCGATGGTCCCTACGCTCAATAAGTGCACAACAGACAAATAGACAAGGGTACGCAGAAGGTAAAGGAAATGGGGCAGTTGCAACACCGTGAGCAACAAGAGTAGTGAACGAGCCGAGTCAAACCAGGAGTGTACGAGGTGCCAAACGCAGAGCAGGAGCATAGTCAGTAAAGCCAGGGTCGATATGAATCAGAGGTCAATAGTGATAGCAGGAACAACAGAGCCAGGAAACAAGAAAGAATCACAGGCAAAGACAAGCAGGAAATGAAGGTATAAATAGACTGAGGGCGGGAGCTAGAACCGTCTGGCCAGGCTGTGATTGGTTCTCCCACTCTGCAGTCTACCAGCCTGAGTGATAGCAGATCGAGTCATTCTATCAGACCTAGGAGCAGATGCAGACTGATTAACCACGGGCGTCGACACAGAAGATGTGTCTGGCAGATCCTTTACAGTACCCCTCCTTTTATGAGGGGCCACTGGACCCTTCCTAGGTGGACCTGGCTTATTGGGGAACCGAAGATGGAACCTCCTGAGCAATACCCCAGCGTGAACATCCCGGGCGGGTACCCAAGTCCTCTCCTCAGGCCCGTATCCTCTCCAATGAACTAGGTACTGGAGGGAGCCTTGGAACATCCTGCTGTCCACAATCTTGGCCACCTCGAATTCTACCCCTTCAGGGGTGAGAACAGGGACCGGAGGTTTCCTTGAGGTAACCAAGGACAGGGAGCAGCGTTTCAGGAGGGAAGCATGAAACACGTTGTGTATTTGAAAAGAAGGGGGTAACTCCAGCCGGAAGGAAACGGTTAAGGACCTCAATGACCTTGTACAGCCCTATATACCAGGGAGCAAATTTTTTGGACGGAACTTTAAGGCGCAAATTTTTTGAAGATAGCCAAACCAGATCCCCGACAACAAACAAGGGGTTAGCAGAACGTCTTCTATCTGCCTGAGTCTTTTGAATGCTCTGGGACACCTCTAGGTTCTTCTGAACCTGGGCCCAGACTGTGCACAGTTCCCGATGAACGACATCTACCTCGGGATTGCTGGAACCATCAGGTGAAACGGAGGAGAAGCGTGGATAAAACCCGAAATTACAGAAAAAGGGGGAGACCCCTGACGAGTTACTGACCGGGTTATTAAGGAAAAATTTGGCGAGGGGAATGAAGGAGACCCAGTCATACTGACAGTCAGAGATAAAACACCTTAAATATTGTTCTAGAGACTGATTAGTCCTCTCAGTTTGGCCATTAGTTTCAGGATGGAAGGCCGAGGAGAAGGACAGATCAATCTCCAACTTTTTACAGAAAGCTCTTTAAAACAATGAAACAAATTGTACCCCTCTGTCAGAAACAATATTGACAGGAACCCCATGGAGATGCAGGATGTGTTTGACAAACAAGGTAGCTAACGTCTTAGCATTGGGTAGCTTCTTGAGGGGCACATCTGACTGAAGCCGTCTACTACAACCCACACCAGCGACTTGCCTTGAGATGGAGGCAGATCGGTGATAAAATCCATGGAGATATGGTTCCAAGGTCTCTGGGGAATGGGCAAAGAACATAGTAAGCCCGCTGGTCAGGACCTGGGAGTCTTGGACCTAGCACAAATTTCACAAGCGGCGACGTATACCTTAACGTCTTTAGGCAACCCAGGCCACCTGTAATGGCAGGAAGGAGGTGAAGGGAAAGTGAGCCCTAATCTACCCACCGCCCTGTCCCTGCCTACTTGCAGTGACCCGCCTAAGCGACGGGGTACAACTGGGCGGCGGTCCCTACGCTGTCTAAGTGCACGGGAGAACAAACAGGGAACACGCAAGGGAAGGGGCAGTAGCCACGGAACGCTGCGAGGAAACGGAGCAGTGAATGAGTAGTCAGGACCAGGATGAAGTGGAGTATACCAAAGTGAGCACGGAGAAGGAAGCAAGCCAGGGGCAAAGCGAAGCAGGTAAAGCGGAACTGCAGCAAGGCAGAAGCACGGCAGGAGCAGGCTGGAGCAAGCAGCAGTGAGGCCAGGAATCCAGAAGAATTACAAGCACTGAGGAAGAGAACACGGCAGGTAATAAAGGACAGGGGGCGGAGCTAACTCCGACTGACCAGGCCGCGATAGGCTCTCCCACTCCTGAGCCTGCCACTCTGGTTGGTGGGAGATGGTGTCAGTCGAACAGGTCTGGCCTCAGGTGTGGATTGATTAATCCCAGGAGTATACCTAGACGTAGTACCTGGCAGATCCCTAACAGTACTCCCCCTTTTATGAGGGGCCACCGGACCCTTACTAAGAGGACCCGGTTTAGTGGGGAAGAGAAGGTGGAACCTCCTGATCAATACCCCAGCGTGAACATCACGGGCAGGTACCCAAGTCCTCTCCTCCGGCCCGTATCCTCTCCAATGGACCAGGTACTGGAGGGAGCCCTGGACCATCCTACTGTCCATAATCTTGGCCACCTTGAATTCCACCCCCTCAGGGGTGAGAACGGGAACAGGAGGTTTCCTCGAGGGGGACCAGGACGGGGAGCAGCGTTTAAGGAGGGAGGCATGGAAGACGTCATGTATGCGAAAGGATGGGGGCAGCTCCAGACGGAAGGATACAGGGTTGAGGACTTCAATGATCTTATAAGGTCCAATAAATCGGGGAGCAAACTTCCTGGACGGGACCTTAAGGCGCAAGTTCCTGGACGACAACCAGACCAAATCCCCGACGACAAACCGGGGGTTAGCAGAACGTCTGCTATCCGCCTGAATCTTTTGTGCGCTCTGGGACGCCTCTAGGTTCTTCTGAACCTGGGCCCAGACAGTGCACAGTTCCCGATAAACATCCTCTACCTCAGGATTATTGGAACAACCAGGGGAAACGGAGGAGAACCTTGGGTTAAACCCGAAATTACAGAAAAACGGGGAGACCCCTGACGAGTTACTGACCCGGTTATTCAGGGAAATTCAGCAAGGGGACGGAATGAGACCCAATCGAATTGACAGTCAGCGATGAAACACCTTAAATATTGTTCCAGGGATTGGTTAGTCCTTTCCGTTTGGCCATTAGTTTCGGGATGGAAGGCGGAGGAGAAGGACAGATCAATCTCCAACTTTTTACAAAAAGCTCTCCAAAATAAGGAAACAAATTTAAACCCCTCTGTCAGAAACGATATTGACTGGGGCCCCATGGAGACGCAGGATGTGTTTCACAAACAAAGAAGCTAACGTCTTGGCGTTAGGTAGCTTCTTAAGGGGCACAAAGTGGCACATCTTGCTGAAGCGGTCTACTACCACCCACACCACCGACTTGCCCTGAGATGGAGGCAAATCGGTGATAAAATCCATGGAAATATGGGTCCAAGGTCTCTGGGGAATGGGCAAGGAACGTAGTAGGCCCGCAGGTTGGGACCTAGGGGTTTTGGACCTAGCGCAAACCTCACAAGCGGCGACGTAAGCCCTAACGTCTTTAGGCAACCCAGGCCACCAATAGTTTCTGGTAATGAGGTGTTTGGTGCCCAAGATGCCAGGATGACCAGATAGAGCGGAGTCATGGTTTTCCCTGAGTACCCTTAGCCGGTATTGCAGGGGAACAAACAGTTTGTCCCCAGGGACGTTCCCGGGAGCTGCACCCTGATCAGCCGCGATATCAGAAGCTAAATCAGAATCCGTGGCAGAAACGATTATACCAGGGGGTAAAATACAAGCAGGATCCTTCTCGGAAGGAGGATTGGCCATGAAACTACGTGACAGAGCATCAGCCTTAATATTCTTGGACCCAGCCCTATAGGTAACCAAGAAATTAAATCTGGTAAAGAATAGTGCCCACCGAGCTTGTCTAGGATTAAGCCTCCGGGCCGATTCTAGGAAAACCAGATTCTTGTGATCCGTAAGGACCGTTACCTGGTGTCTGGCCCCCTCCAGGAAGTGCCGCCACTCTTCAAAAGCCCATTTAATGGCTAGAAGTTCGCGGTTGCCAATATCATAGTTACTCTCCGTGGGCGAAAACTTCCTAGAGAAGTAAGCACAGGGGCGGAGATGGGTGAGGGAGCTGGTACCCTGGGACAAGACGGCCCCCACTCCCAACTCGGATGCGTCAACCTCCACAATAAATGGCTCCTCTTGGTTGGGCTGAATCAGCACGGGGGCCGAGATAAAGCACTTCTTGAGGGTCTCAAATGCCTGGACGGCCTCAGGGGGCCAATGGAGGACATCAGCACCCTTGCGAGTAAGGTCCGTAAGAGGCTTAGCGACGACCGAGAAGTTGGCAATAAATCTCCTGTAATAGTTGGCGAACCCTAAAAAAGACTGTAACGCCTTAAGGGAGGCAGGTTGGACCCATTCCGCCACAGCCTGAACCTTGGCAGGGTCCATGCGGAATTCATGAGGAGTGAGGATTTGCCCTAAAAATGGTATCTCCTGTACCCCAAAGACACATTTTTCAATCTTAGCAAACAGATTATTCTCCCGAAGGACCTGGAGCACCTTCCTGACATGCTCCACGTGGGAGGACCAGTCCTTGGAAAACACCAGTATGTCATCAAGGTACACAACAAGAAAATTACCCAGGTAATCTCTCAGGATTTCATTAATAAAATTCTGGAAGACAGCAGGGGCATTACACAACCCAAAGGGCATGACCAGGTATTCGAAATGACCCTCGGGTGTGTTGAACGCAGTTTTCCACTCATCCCCCTCTTTGATGCGGATAAGGTTATATGCCCCCCGTAGATCGAACTTAGAAAACCATTGGGCTCCCTGAACCTGATTGAAAAGATCCGGAATCAAAGGAAGTGGGTACTGGTTCCTTACGGTGACCTTATTCAGGTTACGATAATCAATGCACGGCCTAAGACCACCATCCTTCTTGCCCACGAAGAAGAAGCCAGCACCTACAGGAGAAGTCGAGGGGCGAATGAAACCCTTGGCCAGGCATTCTTGGATATACACCCTCATAGCTTCACGTTCAGGACATGAAAGATTAAATATCCTACCCTTAGGAGGCTTGGCACCAGGCACCAAATCGATGGCGCAATCGTAATCTCTATGGGGGGGCAACACCTCGGAGGCCTCCTTAGAAAACACATCGGCGAAGTCCTGAATAAACTCAGGAAGCGTGTTTACCTCCTCCCGGGGAGAAATAGAGTTAACAGAAAGACATGACATAAGACATTCACTACCCCATTTGGTGAGATCCCCAGTATTGCAATCAAACGTGGGATTATGCAACTGCAACCAGGGAAGACCTAATACCAGATCAGACGATAATCCCTGCATCACCAGTACAGAGCACTGCTCCAAATGCATGGAGCCAACAAGGAGTTCAAAAACAGGAGTATGCTGAGTAAAATAACCATTAGCAAGGGGAGTTGAGTCGATACCTACTACAGGGATAGGATAAGGTAAATCAATAAAAGGCATCTTTAGAGACATAGCAAATTCCACAGACATGATATTAGCAGATGAGCCAGAATCCACAAAAGCACTGCCCGTGGCAGACCGGCCAGCAAACGAGACCTGAAAGGGAAGCAAAATTTTATTGCGTTTCACATTAACGGGAAATACCTGTGCGCCCAAGTGACCTCCCCGATGATCACTTAGGCGCGGAAGTTTTCCGGCTTCTTATTCTTGCGCCTGGGACAGGTGTTCAGTAGATGCTTGTCGTCCCCACAGTAGAAGCAGAGACCATTCATTCTGCGAAACTCCCTACGTTGTCGAGGGGACATGGAGGCCCCGAGTTGCATAGGTACCTCCGAGTCCTCCGTGGAGGGGCGAGGAGACGGGACCTCGGGGGGAATCGCAGAAAAGTCAGAGGGGAGCACATTGAAGCGTTCAAGCTGACGTTCCCTGAGACGTCGGTCAAGTCGTACTGCTAGGGCCATAACCTGGTCAAGGGAGTCAGAAGAGGGGTAGCTAACCAGCAGATCCTTCAGGGCGTCAGATAATCCTAACCTAAACTGGCACCTTAGGGCTGGATCGTTCCACCGAGAAGCTACGCACCACTTTCTAAAATCAGAACAGTATTCCTCAACCGGTCACCAGCTGACTCTCGGCTAAAGCAGTCCTGTCAGTCTCGTCGTAAATGAGTCCGAGGGCAGAGAAAAAACGATCAACAGAGGAAAGTTCAGGGGCGTCAGGAGCCAAGGAGAAGGCCCACTCTTGGGGCCCTTCCTGGAGTCGGGATATGATGATACCCACCCGCTGGTTCTCGGAACCTGAGGAGTGGGGTTTTAGGCGGAAATACAGTCTGCAACTCTCCCGGAAGGAGAGAAACGTCTTACGGTCCCCTGAGAACCGGTCAGGTAACTTGAGGTCGGGTTCTAGAGGTGAGGTGAGGGGTACTACTAAGGCAGCGTCACCCTGGTTGACCCTCTGGGCCAGGGCCTGGACCTGTAGGGAGTGGCCCTGCATCTGCTGGGTCAGGGTCTCAAGGGGGTCCATGATAGCGTCAGCGTAGGAGAGATGGTAGACTAGGTAAGGGCTTGTAATTATGTAATGGCAGGAAGGAGGTGAAGGGAAAGTGAGCCCTAATCTACCCACCGCCCTGTCCCTGCCTACTTGCAACGACCCGCCCTAGTCGACGGGGTACAACTGGGCGACGGTCCCTACGCTGTCTAAGTGCACGGGAGAACAAACAGGGAACACGCAAGGGAAGGGGCAGTAGCCACGGAACGCCGCGAGGAAACGGAGCGGTGAATGAGTAGTCAGAACCAGGATGAAGTGGAGTATACCAAAGTGAGCACGGAGAAGGAAGCAAGCCAGGGGCAAAGCGAAGCAGGTAAAGCGGAACTGCAGCAAGGCAGAAGCACGGCAGGAGCAGGCTGGAGCAAGCAGCAGTGAGGCCAGGAATCCAGAAGAATTACAAGCACCGAGGAAGAGAACACGGCAGGTAATAAAGGACAGGGGGCAGAGCTAACTCCGACTGACCAGGCCGCGATAGGCTCTCCCACTCCTGAGCCTGCCACCCTGGTTGGTGGGAGATGGTGTCAGTCGAACAGGTCTGGCCTCAGGTGTGGATTGATTAATCCCAGGAGTATACCTAGACGTAGTACCTGGCAGATCCCTAACACCACCAATAGTTTCTAACAATGAGGTGCTTGGTACCCAGGATGCCTGCATGGCCAGATAGTGCAGAGTCATGATTTTCCCTAAGTACCCTTAGCCGGAATTGCAGGGGAACAAACAGCTTGTTCTCAGGAAGGTTCCCGGGAGCTGAACCTTGATGAGCCGCAATTTCGGAGACTAAGTCAGAATCAACAGAGTATATTATTATACCTGGGGGAAAAACACAAGCAGGATCTTCCTCCGAAGGAGGGCTGGCCATGAAGCTACGCTACAGCGCATCAGCTTTAATATTTTTAGACCCAGCTCTATAGATGACCACAAAGTTGAATCTAGTAAAAAACAACACCCATCGAGCTTGTCTCCCACTGTTCAAATGCCCATTTAATGGCTAAGAGTTTGCGGTTGCCCACGTCATAGTTACTCTCAGTGGGCGAGAACTTCCTGGAGAAATAGGCACAGGGACGGAGATGGGTGAGGGACCTGGTACCCTGGGACAAGACAGCCCCCACTCCCACCTCGGACGCGTCAACCTCCACGATAAATGGCTCCATTTTGTTGGGCTGAACCAACACCGGGGCCGAGATAAAGCACTTCTTAAGGACCTCAAAAGCCTGGACAGCCTTAGGAGGCCAGCGGAGGAGATCAGCACCCTTGCGAGTGAGGTCCGTAAGAGGCTTAGCGATGACCGAGAAGTTAGCAATAAATCTCCTGTAATAATTAGCGAACCCCAAGAAACACTGTAACGCCTTCAGGGAGGCAGGTTGGACCCATTCCGCCACAGCCTGGACCTTGGCGGGGTCCATGCGGAATTCATGAGGAGTGAGGATTTGACCCAAAAACGGTATCTCCTGCACCCCAAACACACATTTTTCGGTCTTAGCAAACAGTTTGTTTTCCCGAAGGGCCTGGAGCACCTTCCTGACATGCTCAATGTGGGAGGACCAGTCCTTGGAAAACACAAGTATGTCATCAAGGTACACTACAAGAAATACCCCCAGGTAGTCTCTTAAAATCTAATTTATGAAATTCTGGACACCGCGGGAGCATTACACAACCCAAAGAGCATGACGAGGTATTCGAAATGACCTTCGGGCGTGTTAAACGCAGTCTTCCACTCATCCCCTTCTCAGACCCGGATAAGGTTATAAGCCCCCCGAAGATCAAACTTAGAGAACCATTGGGCCCCCTGAACCTGATTGAAGAGATCAGGAATCAAAGCAAGGGGATACTGGTTCCTTACAGTGACCTTATTCAAGTTTTGGTAATCGATGCACGGCCTAAGACCACCATCCTTCTTCCCTACGAAGAAGAAGCCAGCACCTACCGGAGAAGTAGAGGGGCTAATATAATACCCTTGGACAGGCTTTCCTGGATATTCTCTCATGGCCTCACGTTCGGGACAAGAGAGATGAAATATCCTACCCTTAGGGAGCTCAACTCCTGGTACCAAATCGACTGCGCAATCGTATTCTCTATGAGGAGGTAACACTTCGGAGGCCTTTTTAGAAAAAACATCAGCTAAGTCCTGAATAAAGTCATGTAGAGTGTTCACCTCCTCAGGGAGAGAAATAAAATTAACAGAAAAACAGGACGTCATGCATTCATTACCCCATTTAGTAAGATCCCCAGTATTCCAGTTAAACGTGGGATTATGCATCTGCAACCAGGGAAGGCCTAAAACCAAATCGGACGATAATCCCTGCATGACCAGTATAGAGCACTGCTCCAAATGAATAGAGCCCACAATGATATGCTGGGTAAAATAACCATTAGCATGTGGAGTGGAGTCGATACCCACTACCGGGACAGGTTTAGGCAAATCAATCAATGGCATAGCTAGAGACATAGCAAATTCCACAGACATAATATTAGCAGAAGACCCTGAATCCACGAAGGCACTGCTGGTGGCAGACCTACCATAAATAGAGACCTGAAAGGGAAGGAAGATCTTATTAAGTTTCATGTATATGGGAAATACCTGCGTGCCCAAGCGACCTCCCCGATGGTCACTTAGGCGCGGAAGTTTTCCGGCTGCTTATTCTTACGCCTAGGACAGTTGTTCATTTGATGCTTGTCATCCCCACAGTAGAAGCAGAGACCATTCTTCCTGCGGAACTCTCTACGTTGGGTGGGGAGACACGGAGGCCCCGAGTTGCATTGGTTCATCCGAGTTTTCCGTGGAAGAACGAAGCAAGGGAACCTCGGGAGCCATCATGGGGGAGCCAGAGGAGAAGGCACAAAAACGTTCAAGTCGTCGTTCCCTGAGACGTTAGTCAAGACGTACCGCTAAATCCATAACCTGATCTAGAGAGTCAGAAGAGGGATAGCTAACTAATAGGTCTTTCAGGGCGTTCGACAGACCCAATCTAAACTGACACCTCAAGGCAGGGTCATTCCACCGAGAAGCTACACACCACTTCCTAAAGTCAGAACAGTACTCCTCAACGGGACACTTACCCTGACGTAAGGTCACCAGCTGACTCTCGGCAAAGGCAGTCTTGTCAGTCTCGTCATAGATGAGCCCGAGAGCAGAAAAAAAAAGTCAACAAAGAAAAGTTCAGGGGCATCAGGAGCCAAGGAGAAGGCCCATTCTTGGGGGGCATCCTCGAGCCGTGACATAATTATACCCACTCGCTGGCTTTCAGAACCTGAGGAGTAGGGCCTTAGATGGAAATAGAGCCTACAACTCCCCCGAAAGGAGAAAAAAGTCTTCCGGTCCCCTGAAAACCCGTCAGGCAACTTGAGGTGGGGTTCAAGAGGTGAGGTGGAGGGCACTACCTGGTTAGCATCACACTTTTCGCACCTCTGAGCCAGGGCTTAGACCTGTAGGGAGAGACCCTGCATTTGCTGAGCCAGGGTCTCAAGGTGGTCCATAGTAGTGTAGGAACTAGGGTAGAAAAGGTATATGGGCCTGTGATTATGTAATGTCGGGGTAGGGAGAAAGACAGGTGAGCCTTAATCTACCCGCCACTCAGTCCCTGCTTACTTGCACGGCCTGTCCTAGGCGACGGCATACAACTGGGTGACGGTCCCTACGCTCAATAAGTGCACGACAGACAAACAGACAAAGGTACACAGAAGCTAAGGGAAATGGGGCAGTTGCCCACGGCAACACCGTGAGCATTAAGAGTAGTGAACGAGCCGAGTCAAACCAGGAGTGTACGAGGTACCAAACGCAGAGCAGGAGCGTAGTCAGCAAAGCCAGGGTCGATATGAAGCAGAGGTCAATAGTAATAGCAGGAACAGCAGAGCCAGGAAACAAGAGAGAAACACAGGCAAAGATAAACAGCAAATGAAGGTATAAATAGACCGAGGGCGGGAGCTAGAACCATCTGGCCAGGCTGTGATAGGTTCTCCCACTCGTCAGCCTACCAGCCTGAGTGGTAGTAGATCGAGTCACTCTATTAGATCTAGGAGCAGATGCAGACTGATTAACCACGGGCGTCGACACAGAAGCTGTGTCTGGCAGATCCTTTACAAAATCAGCTTCCTGTTCCATCATATCAATATCTTTATCACAGCAGTCTTTATCTTCCTGTGTATGGCACTCTTGTACTTGGAATAAGTCTTGTAGGCAGTCTTCATTCCCCAGGGTCTTTGTCCCAAATGTCTGTTGCTATCCCGGGAAGTAAACGTCCTCTTACATGGCCAGTCCTGTAAACGAGCGCCGATCAATGAGACAGCTCGTTGATTGGTGCATGTTTGCTCCTTTCATAAGGAGCTAGTATGGGGATGAGCGGTCGTAACTCTGAACGCTCGTGCTCATACATTATTATCATGTCGGCAGCACATCTCCCGATTTACACAGGGAGATGTGCTGCCGACAATCATAATATTTTACTTTTTTAAAACGATACGATTATCAGATAAACCAGCGTTTGCTCGTTCATTTGCTGATCGCTGCTCTGTTTACATAGAGCAATAATAGGCAACGAGCATTCTATGAACGATCATTTGCCCAATAATTGGCATGTGTAAAAGGGCCTTAACCCCTTAACCCCTTGATTACCCAGCTCATTTTGGCCTTGAGGACCAGACCCATTTTTTCAAATCTGACATGTATCACTTTATGTGGTAATAACTCCGGAATGCTTTTACCTATCCAATTGATTCTGAGATTGTTTTCTCGTGACATATTGTACTTTAGTTTAGTGCAAAAATTTGGTCGATAAATTCATTGCTTATTTGTGAAAAACACCAACATTTAGCGAAAATATGAAGAAATTATGATTTTTCCAATTTTAAATGTATCTGCTTGTAAAACAGATGGTAATACCACACAAAATAGTTACCAATTAACATCTCCCATATGTCTACTTTATGTTTGCATCGTTTTTTGAACATCCTTTTATTTTTCTATGACCTCACAAGGCTTAGAACTTTAGCAGCAATTTCTCATATTTTTAAGAAAATTTCAAAAAGCGATTTTTTCAGGGACGAGTTCAGTTCTGAAGTGGTTTTGAGTGCCCTATATATTAGAAACCCCCATAAAACACCCCATTTTGAAAACTGCACCCCTCAAAGTATCCAAAACAGCATTCAGAAAGTGTTTCAACTCTTTAGGCGTTTTATAGGAATTGAAGGAAAGTAGAGCTGAAATTTTCAAATTTCATTTTTTTTTACAAAATTCATATGTAATACATTTTCTTCTGTACCACAGAAGGTTTTACCAGAGAAACGCAACTCAATATTTATTGCCCAGATTCTGCAGTTTTTAGAAATATCCCACATGTGGCCCTAGTGTGATAATGGACTGAAACACCGGCCTCAGAAGCAAAGGAGCACCTCTTGGATTTTGGGGCCTCCTTTTTTCAGAATATATTTTAGGCACCATGTCAGGTTTGAAGAGGTCTTGTGGTGCCAAAACAGTGGAAACCCCCAAAAGTGACCCCCATTTTTTAAACTACACCCCTCAGGGAATTTATCTAGGGGTATAGTTAGCATTTTGACCCCACAGGTATTTTGCTATATTTTCTGGAGTTAGTCTGTGAAAATGAAAATCTACTTTTTTTCTGGAAAAACGTAAAAATTTCTAATTTTTGCAAGAAATAAAGGAGAGAAAGCACCCCAACATTTGTAAAGCAATTTCTCGCGATTACGGAAATACCCCATATGTGGTAATAAACTGCTGTTTGGACCCACAGCAGGGCTCAGAAGGGAAGGACCCCCATTTGGATTTTGGAGCTCTAATTTTACTGGAATGGTTTTCAGTGCCGTGTCACGTTTGCAACGCCCTGGAGGGACCTAAACAGTGGAATCCCCCCAAAAGTGACCCCATTTTGGAAACTATACCCCTCAAGGAATTTTTCTAGTGGTATAGTTATCATTTTGACCCCACAGGTTTTTTGCTGAATTTATTGGAATTAGTCTGCGAAGATGAAAAGAGACTTTTTTTTGGAAAAAACACAGAATTTTCTAATTTTTATAAGGAATAAAGGAGAAAAAGCACCTCAAAATTTGTAAAGCAATTTCTCCTGATTACGGAAATACCCCATATGTGGTAATAAACTGCTGTTTGGACCCATGGCAGGGCTCAGAAGGGACGGAGCACCATTTGGATTTTGCAGCTCAGATTTTGCTGAATTGGTTTCTGGGGGCCATGTCGCATTTGCAGAGCCCCTGAAGTACCAGTATAGTAGAAATTCCCCAGATGTGATCACAATTTGGAGACTATACCCCTGAAAGAATTAAATTAGAGGTGTAGTGAGCATTTTGAGCCCTCAGGTGTTTTATAGATTTTATTAGAATTGGTCCGTGAAAATGAAAACATTTTTTTTTTCCAATAACCAGTAGCTTTAGCTCAGAATTTTTCATTTCCACAAGGAATACAGGAGAAAAGACACCCCAAAATGTGTTACACAATTTCTCCTGATTACGGAAATACCCCATATGTGGTTGTAAACGGCTATTTGGACATACGGCAAGGGTCTAAACGGAAAAAGTGCAATTTCGTTTTTGGAGTGGAGATTTTACAAAATTTGTTTTTTACGCCATGTTGCATTGCGCTGAGGTACCAGTACAGTGAAAACTCCCGAGAAGTGACCCCATTTAGGAAACTACACCCCTCAAGGAATTCATCTAGAAGTGTAGTGAGCATTTTGACCCCCACAGGTTTTGCAGAAATTAGTGCACAGTGGATGTTGCAGATTGAAAATTGACATTTTCCACATATATGCTATTTCAGTGCCCAATGCGTTGGGCCCAGCTTGTACCACTGGAGACATACGCCCCATAAATTGTTAAGCGGTTCTCCAGAGTACGGTAATACCCCATATGTGGTCATAAACCGCTGTTTGGGCACACTGCCTGGCCCAGAAGGAGCTCCATTTGGCTTTTGGAGCGCAGATTTTGCTTGGTAGTAGTTTTGTTTAGTGTTTTACTGGTGTTTCAGTTTATAATGTGGGGGCATATGTAATCTGTGCGGAGTACATACATTTTTTGCGTGACACACTGTCGTTTTTATTGGTACCATGTTTGGCTATGCGCGACTTTTTGATCACTTTTTATTCCATTTTTTTGGAAACAACGTGACCAAAAAAGGAAATTCTGCCATTGTTTTTTATGGTATTTTTTTTACGGTGTTCACCGTGCGGGATAAATAATATGATATTTTTTTAGGTCAGGCCGATACGAACGCGGCAATACCTATTATGTCTAGTTTTTGTCTTTTTTTCATTTTTTTTCTAATTATAAAGGGCTTGATCAGGGAAACAAGGCGATTATTGTTTTTATTACGTAAAACTTGTATTTATTTATTTATCTAAAACTTTTTTTTTTACTTTTTTTTCACTTTTTATTTTACACATACTAGGGGACTGGAAGATCAGATCTTCTGATCCCCTGCACAATACACTGCACTACTTCTGTATGTACTTGTGTAGTGAAGTGTATTGTAACTGTCACTTTACAACTGACAGTTGAGCCTATTATGTCCTGCCTTGGGCAGGACCTAATAGGCTCCCGTACCTGGCAACCAGAAAGCCGTTGCTAGGCTTCCTGGTTGCCATTGCAACCATCAGAACCCCGCGATTTTTCGCGGGGGGGGGCAATGGGGTGCAGAGGGAGCCCCCTCCCTCTGTATCAATCACTTAAATGCCGCTGTCGCTATTGACAGCGGCATTTAAGGGGTTAAACTACAGCGATCGGAGAGGACAGTGATCGCTGTAGTTGCAGTGGGATGTCGGCTGTATATTACAGCCGACATCCGATGAAGATGGAGCGAGCACAGCTCCTGTGCCCGCTTCATCCTCAGGGCGTTACTATACGCCCATTTTCGGGAAGGGGTTAATAAAAAGTGTTTGTTTTTTTTTACACCGCTTTCTCTGATCTCCTCACATATCTCACAGAAGTGAGGAGATCAGAGAAAGTGACAGGAGCTTTCTCCTGCAGACGACGTCACAGACGGCTGTGATTGGTCAGTCTTCAGAGACTGACCAATCACAGCAATCGCCGGCATTGGGGACTGCTAATTGGTCCCCAGGCCGGTAGCAGAGACGGTTAGCTGTCAATGACAGCTGCCGCCGCTGTTCTGTCACTATGTGATTTCACATAGTGACAGTTTATTCCTGCGCCGTAATAGTACGTCGAAGGTACGCTGGCATAAGCGGCCAGCGACGTACTATTACGTCAAAGGTACGCAAGGGGTTAAAGAGGCTCTGTCGCCAGATTTTGCAACCCCTATCTGCTATTGCAGCAGATCGGTGCTGCAATGTAGATAAGAGTAACGTTTTTATTTTTAAAAAACGAGCATTTTTGGCCAAGTTATGACCATTTTTGTATTTATGCAAATGAGGCTTGCTAAAGTCCAACTGGGCGTGTTTAAAGTAAAAGTCAAACTGGGCGTGTATTATGTGTGTTACATCTGGGCGTGTTTACTTCTTTTACTAGCTGGCCGTTCTGACGAGAAGTATCATCCACTTCTCTTCAGAACGCCCAGCTTCTGGCAGTGCAGACACAGTGTGTTCTCGAGAGATCACGCTGTGTCGTCACTCACTTCCTGCCCCAGGTCCTGCATCGTGTCGGACGAGCGAGGACACATCGGCACCAGAGGCTACAGTTGATTCTGCAGCAGCATCGGCGTTTGCAGGTAAGTCGATGTAGCTACTTACCTGCAAACGCTGATGCTGCTGCAGAATCAACTGTAGCCTCTGGTGCCGATGTGGCCGACACGATGCAGGACCTGGGGCAGGAAGTGAGTGACGTCACAGCGTGATCTCTCGAGAACACGCTGTGTCTCTGCACTGCCAGAAGCTGGGTGTTAACGAAAAGAAGTGGATGATGCTGATTCGTCAGCATCATACACTCCCATTCCTAACGCCCAGCTAGTAAAACAGGTAAAAACGCCCCGATGTACACACATAATACACGCCCAGTTGTACTTTTACTGTAAACACACCCAGTTGTACTTTTGCAAGCCTCATTTGCATAAATACAAAAATGGTCATAACTTGGCCAAAAATGCTCGTTTTTTAAAAATAAAAACGTTACTGTAATCTACATTGCAGCGCCTATCTGCTGCAATAGCAGATAGGGGTTGCAAAATCTGGTGACAGAGCCTCTTTAAAGGGAATGTGTTGCCAGAAAAACATGTTTTTTAAAAAAAATTAAACATTTAGTGTGTGGGTGATTAAACATTGTTCAAATTTTTTTTTTTTTTTTCACGAGTCAGGAAATATTATAAATTAATTCTAATTTATAACATTTCCCATTTCTGGTCACTAGATGGAGCTATTCCCAAAATTGCAGCATTGCAAAATTGGGTAAAAAGCCCTCGCTCTAGTGAGCTCTCAGCATCCTCCCCCCCTCCTTTATCCTGGCTAGTGCCGGGATAAACTAGGGGTTTGAACGGTGTAACCTCCTACACTGTGTGTCGCCATTTTTTGAGCTAACACACAGTGTAGTAGGTTTACATACAGTAGTAAACACACACAAACACGAACATACATTGAAATCTCTTACCTGCTCCTGCCGCCGCGGCTCCCTCCGGCCCGTCCGCTCCGTCTGCTGCCGCTGGTCCAAGTGCACAAGTCCGGAAGCCGCGACCGGAAGTAGTAATATTACTGTCCGGCCGCGACTTCCGGTCCACAGGAAAATGGCGCCGGACGGCGCCAATTTCAAATTGGACTGTGTGGGAGCGGCGCATGCGCAGTTCCCACACAGACGCCGTACACACAAGTGAATGGGACGGGAGCCGTTCGCAGTCCCTATGGGACTGTGGCTGCCGTATTCCATGTCTGTATGTGTCGTTAATCGACACATACAGAAATGGAACAAAAAATGGCAGCCCCCATAGGGAAGAAAAAGTGTAAAAATAAGAAAAAGTAAAACACAAACACACAAATAAATATAAACGTTTTTAATAAAGCACTAACATCTTTAACATATAAAAAAATAATTTGTGATGACACTGTTCCTTTAAGGACGCATCCTAGTTTGGGCCTTAAGGCTCAGAGCCCATTTTTCAAATCTGACATATTTCACTTTATGTGGTAATAACGTCGGGATGCTTAACCCTACCCAAGCGATTCTGAGATTGTTTTCTCGTGACACATTGGGCTTCATGTTCGTGGTAAAATTTGGTCGATATATTCAGTGTTTATTGGTGAAAAATTGCAAAATTTAGAGAAAATGTTGAAAAAATAGCATTTTTCAGAATTTAAATGCATCTGCTTGTAAAACAGACGGTTATACCACCAAAAATAGTTACTAGTTCACATTTCCTATATGTCTATTTTAGATTGGCATCGTTTTTTGAACATTCTTTTATTTTTCTTGGACGTTACAAGGCTTAAAACATAAACAGCAATTTCTCATATTTTTAAGAAAATTTCAAAAGCCTTTTTTTTAAGGTACCTCTTGAGTTCTGTAGTGGCTTTGAGGGGCCTATGTATTAGAAACCCTGATAAAACACCCCATTTTAAAAACTAGACCCCCTCAAAGTATTCAAAACAGCATTTAGAAAGTTTTTTAACCCCTCAGGCATTTCACAGGAATTAAATCAAAGTGGAGGTGAAATTTGCAAATTTCATTTTTCTTGCTGAATTTCAATTTTATTAAAAAAAAATTTGTGTAACACAGAAGGTTTTACCAGAGAAATACTACTAAATATGTATTGTCCAGATTCTGCAGTTTTATAAATATCCCACATGTGGCTCTACTGCACTCGTGGAATAAAACACAAGCCCTAGAAGCAAAGAAGCATCTAGTGCATTTTGAGGCCTCTTTTTTATTAGAATATATTTTAGGCAGCATGCCAGGTTTGAAAAGGTGTTGAGGTGCCAAAACAGTAGGAATCCCCCAATAGTGACCCCATTTTGGAAACTACACCCCTCAAGGAATTAATTTATGGTTGTTGTTACCATTTTGACCACACATTTTTTTCACAGCACGTATTTGAATTGGGCTGTGAAATGAAAAAAAATTCATTTTTTCCAATAAAATGCCATTTGTGATCAAAATTTCTTATTTTCACAGGGAACAAAATACCCCATTTTGTTGCCCAATTTGTCCTTAGTGTGGCAATACCCCATTTGTGGTTATAAACTGCCGTTTGGGCCCATGGGATGGCTCAGAAGGAAAGGAGCGCTATGTGTTTGTTGGAGTCCAGATTTTACTGGATTGGTTTTCGGGTGCCATGTCGCATTTGCAGAGCCTCAGAGGTATCAAAGCAATGGAAACCCACCAGAAGTGACCCCATTTTGGAAACTACACCCCTCAAGGAATACAGTTATGGTTGTTGTTAGCATTTTGACCGCAAAGTTTTTTCACAGCACCTATTTCAATTGGGCTGTGACATTAAAAAAATTAACTTTTTTCCAATAAGATGTAATTTTTTATCAAAATTTCTTATTTTCACAGGTAATAAAATACTCAGTTTTGTTGCCCAATTTCTCCTGAGTGCAGCAATACCCCATTTGTGGCGAAAAACTGCCGTTTGGGCCCATGGGAGGCCTCAGAAGGGAAGGAGCGCTGTGTGTTCTTTGGAGTACAGATTTTGCTGGTTTGGTTTTCGGGTGCCATGTCACATTTGCAGAGCCCCAGAGGTATCAAAGCAATGGAAACTCGCCAGAAGTGACACCATTTTGGAAACTAAACCCCTCAAGGAATTCATTTATGGGTAATGTGACCATTTAGACCCCATAGTTCCTTCACAGAACTTATTTGAATTGGGCTGGGAATTAAAAAAATATATTTTTTTTCCAATAATATGTCATTTTAGCTCAAAAATTCTTATTTTCACAAGAAATAAAATACTCCATTTTGTTGCCCAATTTGTCCTGAGTGCGGCAATACCCCATTTGTGGTGATAAACTGCCGTTTGGGCCCATGGGAGGGCTCAGAAGGAAAGGAGCGCTACTAGTTCTTTGGAGTCCAGATTTTGCTGGATTGGTTTTCGGGTGCCATGTCGCATTTGCAGAGCCCCAGAGGTATCAAAGCAATAGAAACCAACCACAAATGACCCCATTTTGGAAACTACACCCCTCAAGGAATTCATTTATGGGTGTTGTGACCATTTTGACCCCATAGTTTTTTCACAGAACTTATTTGAATTGGGCTGGGAATGAAAACAAAATTATTTTTTTCAAATAATATGTCGTTTTGGCTGAAAGTTTCTTATTTTCACAAGAAACAAAATACCCCATTCTGTTGCGCTATTTGTTCTGAGTGCTGCAATACCCCATTTGTGGTGAAAAACTGCCGTTTGGGCCCATGGGAGGGCTCAGAAGGAAAGGACCCCCATTTGGCCTACTGGGGATTTTCTATTGCGAAGTCATGTATGCAAAAACACCTGAGGTACCAGTACAGTTGAAACCCGCAAGAAGTGACCCCGTTTTAAAAACTACACCCTTAAGGCATTCATCTGGAGGTGTAGTGAGCATTTTGACCGGAGACCTACACACCATAAACTGTAATGTGGGTTCTCCCGGGTATGGCAATACCCTACATGTGGCTGTTATCAGCTGCCTGGGCACACAGCAGGGCTCAGAGGGGAAAGACGAGGGGGGATAAGCTGTGCGGAGTGCATCAGGGTAAGTAAAACTGGGGTAGATTAAAAATCAAGGACTGTATGATACATCTTAAAACACTCTTTCATACAGAGCTCTGGTTATTCACGTGTCACATTGATATATTGTGTCATCCCTTATCGCCCTCTTATAGCAGACTTTGCACCTCTTTTGACTTTTTCCCTTCTTGCCAGTTTGGGGAACTTCTCCTGGAAAGTGTTGCCACCCTGGTATGATGCGTGTGGCCCCGCTTCCAGAAGTACTGGGTGCCCCCCCTTCTTGGTCCCTAAAGATTAGGTTCTTGATAATCACCTCTTGAAATTCCAGGAAAGTTCCCATCTGGCCTGCACATCGACGTATCACGTACATATTGTACAATGTCATCTGTATGATGTGCCCGGCCAGCTTCTTATACCACACCGCATGGCGCTGTAGGGCTTCAGGGCTTGATCTTACAAGTCCATCCCTCCCATGTACCTATTGTAGTCCAGGATGCAGTCTGGTTTGGGGGTGGCCTTTCCTTCATATATCCTAAACCTGTAGGTATACCCTGATGCACTCTCACAGCTTATACATCTTCACGCCATACCTTGCTCTCTTACCCGGCAGGTACTCGCGGAATTGAACCCTCCCTTTAAAATGTACCAGGGACTCATCAATAGAAATACACTTCTCGGGGGTGTATGCTTGGGAAAACCGGGCACTGAAACGGTCTAATAGGGGTCTCCGTTTATACAAACGGTCAAAACTAGGACCATCTCAAGGTGGGCACGGCTCATTATCAGTATAATGTAAGAAGCAAAGTATTGCCTCATTTATTTATTATTTTTAGGTTACAGTTCAGTTCTGAAGTTGCTTTGAGGGGCCCATATATTAGAAACCCCTATCAAACACCCCATTTTAGAAACTAGACCCCTCAAAGTATTCACAACAGCATATAGAAAGTTTATGAACCCTTTAGGTGTTTCACAGAAATTTAGAGCAAAGTAGAGGTGACATTTACTTTTTTTTTTTGTCAGAAAATCCTCTTTATACCATTTTTTTTATAACACAATAGGATTTATCAGAGAAACGCAACTTAATACGTATTGCTAAGATTCTGCAGTTTAGAGAAATATCCCACATGTGGCCCTAGTGTGGTAATGGACTGAAGCACCAGCCTCCGAAGCAAAGGAGCACCTAGAGGATTTTGAGCCCTCCTTTTCATTAGGCACCATGTCCGGTTTGAAGAGGTCTTGTGGTGCCAAAACATTGGAAACCCCCCAAAAGTGACCCCAATTTGGAAACTAGACCCCTTGAGGAATCCATTGTAGTTTTCTTGGGGTGCATGCGGCTTTTTGATCAGTTTTTATTCTATTTTTAGGTGGCGTGGTGACTAAAAAACAGCAATTCTACTATTGTTTTTTTATTCTATTTTTTTACAGCGTTCACCGTGCGCTATAAATGACATATTCACTTTATTTTGCGGGGCGTTACAATTACGGCGATACCCTATGTTTATAGTTTTTTTTTATGTCTTATGGCGTTTGCACAATAAAATAAGTTTTGTAAAAAATCATTCACTTTTTGTGTTCCTTATTCTAAGAGCCAGAACGTTTTTATTTTTCAATCAATAAAGCCGTGCGAGGACTTATTTTTTGCGTAACGAACTGTAGTTTCCATCAATACCATTTTTAGGTACGTGCGACTTTTTGATCTCTTTTTGTTCAATTTTTTGGGAGGTGAAGTGACCAAACATTTGTGATTGTGGTACGGTTTATTATTATTTTTTTTTACGGCGTTCACCGTGCGGGATAAATAACAAAATAATTTTGTAGTTCAGGCCATTACGGACGCGGCGATACCAATTATGTATAGTTTATTTGTTTGTTTGTTTATATATTTTTATTAATAATAAATGACTGATAAGGGAAAAGGGGGACTTTTACTTTTATTACTTTTAAAACTTTTATTTTCTTATTTTTACACATCTTTTTTTAACTTTTTTTTTACTTTATTACTTTGTCCCACTAGGGGACATGAGGGCAGGAGGCCCTGATCGCTATTCTAATACACTGCACTACATGCGTAGTGCAGTGTATTAGAACTGTCAGCTACTCACTGACAGCAAGCATAGTGGGTCCTGACGTTGTCAGGACCCACTAGGCTTCCGTCTATGGCATAGCCGGATGCTATTGTTTGGTGTCCGGTTGCCATAGTCACCATCGCCGGCCGCTGTCGTGTAGCAGGCCGGCGATGGCAGCTTAACTCCTAAAAAGCCGCGATCTCTATAGAACGCGGCTTTTAAGGGGTTAATCAGCGGGGACACAGCGATCGGTCCCCGCTGTAGGAGCTGTGACAGCTGCTGTACGAGACAATAGCTGTCACAGCTCCTGTATGTGTCGGGAGGACGGCCGAAACGGCCGTTACTCCCGAGACGTACTATTAGGTCATGGAGCGCGAACGATACAGCTGCCATGACCTAATAGTACGTCCAGGAGCGGGAAGGGGTTAAAGAGGCTCTGTCACCAGATTTTCAAACCCCTATCTCCTATTGCAGCTGATCGGCGCTGCAATGTAGATTACAGTAACGTTTTGTTTTTTTCAAAAACGAGCATTTTTGGCCAAGTTATGACCATTTTTATATTTATGCAAATGAGCCTTTCTTAAATACAACTGGGCGTGTTTAAAGTTATGTCCAACTGGGCGTGTATTGTGTGTGTACATCTGGGCGTGTATTGTGTTCGTTACATCTGGGCGTTTTTACTTGTTTTACTAGCTGTGCGTTGTGAATAGAAGTGTATGATGCTGACGAATCAGCATCATCCACTTCTCTTCGTTACCACCCAGCTTCTGGCAGTGCACAGACACACAGTGTGTCCTCGCGAGATCACGCTGTGACATTACTCACTTCCTCCCACAGGAACTTCATCGCGTCGGATGAGCGAGGACACGCTGTGTGTCTGTGAACTGCTGGAAGCTGGGTGGTAACGAAGAGAAGTGGGTGATGCTGATTCGTCAGCATCATACACTTCTATTCACAACGCCCAGCTAGTAAAACAAGTAAAAATGCCCAGATGTACACACACAATACACGCCCAGTTGGACATAACTTTAAACACGCCCAGCTGTGAGAAATAAAACGTTACTGTAATCTACATTGCAGCGCCGATCTGCTGCAATAGGAGATAGGGGTTTGAAATTCTGGTGACAGAGCCTCTTTAAAGGAACAGTGTCATCACAAATTATTTTTTTATATGTTAAAGATGTTAGTGCTTTATTAAAAACGTTTATATTTATTTGTGTGTTTGTGTTTTACTTTTTCTTATTTTTACACTTTTTCTTCCCTATGGGGGCTGCCATTTTTTGTTCCATTTTTGCAATGCTGCAATTTTGGGAATAGCTCCATCTAGTGACCAGAAATGGGAAATATTATAAATTAGAATTAATTTATAATATTTCCTGACTCGTGAAAAAAATAAAAAAAATTTGAACAATGTTTAATCACCCACACACTAAATGTTTAATTAAAAAAAAACAAACATGTTTTTCTGGCAACACATTCCTTTTAAGTTGTGTTTATGACCCTACTTAAAATAATTGTGGTCCAAACCAAGCTCAGGTTTGACCTTTATCGGTTTTACTGAAATGTTTGTTGACACCACAGGGGCTGTTTCTATGGCCCTTCCAAAGCAAGAGCTGTCCCTTCTCTGCACAGGTGTGCCCTTCATTAGCACCATTGACAATAAGGTATTCCAGCACCACAGGGGTTCATTATATAGTTTTTCTCAGGATACACATCAAAGGCCAGCAAGATCACCCTGTTGATAATCAGATACTATTTGCAACAGGCAGCTTTCCATACCATTGATTTTCCGGTAATTAAGTTATATATTTACTTTCTGATATTATTATGAATATTGTCTATGCTGGCTTCCAACAGGGTTTTTCACAATTTCTAAAAAAAATATATTTTTCATGGCCAATATGGGTGACCGAAAAGGTGGATAAAGAATAAATAAATTAAAAATCCAATGAAGTGTGATATATATAAAAACAATTGTTTCATGCACAGACCGGGCTTTGTGGGTCACTTCTCACATTGGTATGTTGTCTCTCTCCGAATGCCTCGTTTGGCGTAAACCCAGCATTTTTAGGGGGTTCTGTTTTTTTTCAGTGGGGGGGGGGGATTTCTGTGGGGAAATGTTGGCCAGGAATTATCCTGCTGACGGTAGGACCAGATGAACTGCCCTCCCCTTCCTGGTCAGCAAACAGCAGGGAGTCAATGATATTTTCCTGAAATTGCAGTAACGAATCCCTACTGCCATCATATCAGCAGAGGACCAAGGTGTTGTATAAAGCAATCTGTGTAAGATAAACAGAAAGCTTTTTATACCACACCTTTGTCTTGCGCATGGCGCTGTATGGTGTAACGACGTGATCAAACAGGTCAACGCCACCCATATATTTGTTGTACTCCTTAACGCAAAGCCAAGAAAAGGTGTCTTCAAATTGCTAAGCAGTGTCAGGCTGCCATTTTGGGTGTGATTGTACAAATGGCAGCTGGCAGAAGCTATAGGACACACCAAAAGGCTAAGGGTATGTTCACACATGTACTAAACAAAGGGAAAACAGCTCCTGATTTTCAGCCATTTTTTAACCAAACTCGCTGTAATGTCAGGATAGGGAGACAGACAGGTGAGCCCTAATCTACCCGCCACTCAGTCCCTGCCTACTTGCACAACCCATCCTAGGCGACGGCGTACAACTGGGCGACGGTCCCTACGCTCAACATGTGCACGACAGACAAAACAAGACAAGGGTGCTAAGAAGCAAGGGAAGTGGGGCAGTTGCCCACGGCAACACCGTGAGCAACAGAGTAGTGGACGAGCCGAGTCAAACCAGTAGTGTACGAGGTAACAAATGCAGAGCAGGAGAATAGTCAGTCAAGCCAGGGTCAATATGAAGCAGAGGTCAATGGTAACAGCAGAGCCAGGAAACAATAGAATCACAGGCAAAGGACAAGCAACAAATGAAGGTATAACTAGACCAAGGGCGGGAGCTAAAACCGTCTGGCCAGGCTGCGATAGGCTCCTCCACTCCTCAGCCTCCCAGCCTGAGTGGTAGCAGATCGAGTCACTCTAGCAGACCTAGGAACAGATGCAGGCTGATTAACCACGGGCGTCAACACAGAAGCTGTGTCAGGCAAACCCTTTACAGTACCCCCCCCCCTTTTATGAGGAGCCACTGGACCCTTCCTAGGTGGACCTGGCTTGTTGGGGAAACGAAGATGTAACTTCCTGAGCAATAACCCGGCGTGAACATCCCGGGCGGGTACCCAAGACCTCTCCTCAGGCCCGTATCATCTCCAATGGACCAGGTACTGGAGGGAGCCTTGGACCATCCTGCTGTCCACAATCTTGGCCACCTCGAATTTTACCCCTTCAGGGGTGAGAACAGGGACAGGAGGTTTCCTCAAGGTAGCCAAGGACGGGGAGCAACGTTTAAGGAGGGAGGCATGGAACACGTTGTGTATCTGAAAAGACAGGGGTAACTCCAGCCGGAAGGAGACAGTGTTAAGGACCTCAATGACCTTGTATGGCCGTATATACCGGGGAGCAAATTTTTTGGACGGAATTTTATGGCGCAAATTTTTCGAAGACAGCCATACTAGATCCCCTACCACAAACAAGGGGTTAGCAGAACGTCTTTTATCTGCCTGAGTTTTTTGTATGCTCTGGGACGCCTCAAGGATCTTCTGAACCTGGGCCCAGACTGTGCATAGTTCCCGATGAACGACATCTACCTCGGGATTGTTGGAACCACCAGGAGAAACGGAGGAGAACCGTGGATAAAATCCAAAATTATAGAAAAAGGGGGAGACCCCTGACGAGTTACTGACCCGGTTATTTAGGGAAAATTCGGCGAGGGGAATGAAGGAGACCCAATCATCTTGGCAGTCAGAGATAAAACACCTTAAATATTGTTCTAGAGACTGATTAGTCCTCTCTGGCCATTAGTTTCAGGATGGAAGGCCGCGGAGAAGGATACATCAATCTCCAACTTCTTACAGAAAGCTCTTCAAAACAACGAAACAAATTGTACCCCTCTGTCAGAAACAATATTGACAGGAACCCCATGGAGACACAGGATGTGTTTGACAAACAAGGTAGCTAACGTCTTGGCATTGGGTAGTTTCTTGAGGGGCACAAAGTGGCACATCTTACTGAAGCAGTCTACTACAACCCACACCACCGACTTGCCTTGGGATGGAGGCAGATCAGTGATAAAATCCATGGAGATATGGGTCCACGGTCTCTGGGGAATGGGCAAAGAACATAGTAAGCCCGCTAGTCGGGACCTGGGAGTCTTGGACCTAGCACAAATTTCACAAGCGGCGACGTAGGCCTTAACATCTTTAAGCAAACCAGGCCACCAATAGGTTCTAGAAATGAGGTGCTTGGTACCCAGGATGCCTGGCTGGCCAGATAGAGTCATGATTCTCCCTAAGTACCCTTAGCCGGAATTGCAGGGGAACAAACAGCTTGTTCTCAGGAAGGTTCTCGGGAGCTGAACCTTGATCAGCCGCAATTTCGGAGACTAAGTCAGAATCAACAGAGGATATGATTATACCTGGGGGCAAAACACAAGCAGGATCCTCCTCCGGATTAGGGCTGGCCATGAAGCTATGCGATAGTGCATCAGCTTTAATATTTTTAGACCCAGCCCTATAAGTGACCACAAAGTTGAATCTAGTAACAAACAACGCCCATCGAGCTTGTCTCGGGTTTATCCTCCGGGCAGATTCTAGGAAAACCAGATTCTTGTGGTCAGTAAGGACCGTTACCTGATGTCTAGCCCCCTCCAGGAAGTGGCGCAACTCTTCAAATGCCCATTTAATGGCTAAGAGTTCGCGGTTGCCAAAGTCATAGTTACTCTCAGTGGGGGAGAACTTCCTGGAGAAGTAGGCACAGGGACGGATATGGGTGAGAGACCTAGTACCCTGGGACAAAACAGCACCCACTCCCACCTTGGAGGCGTCAACCTCCACAATGAATGGCTCCATCTAGCTAGGCTGAATCAGCACTGGGGCAGAGATAAAACACCTCTTAAGGACCTCAAAAGCCTGGACCGCCTCCGGAGGCCAGTGGAGGAGATCAGCACCCTTGCGAGTAAGGTCCGTAAGAGGTTTAGCGATGACCAAGAAGTTAGCAATAAATCTCGTATAATAATTAGCAAACCCCAGGAAGCACTGTAAAGCCTTCAGGGAAGCAGGTCGGACCCATTCCGCCACAGCCTGAACCTTGGCAGGGTCCATGCGGAATTAGTTAGGAGTGAGGATTTGACCCAAAAATGGTACCTCCTGCACCGACAAACACACATTTTTCGGTTTTAGCAAAGAGTTTGTTTTCCCGAAGCGTCTGGAGCACCTTCCTGACATGCTCAATGTGGGAGGACCAGTCCTTGGAAAACACAAGTATATCATCAAGGTACACTACAAGAAATACCCCCAGGTAGTCTCTTAAAATCTCATTTATGAAATTCTGGAAGACCGCGGGAGCATTGTACAACCCAAAGGTCATGACGAAGTATTCGAAAAGACCTTCGGGCGTGTTAAACACAGTCTTCCACTCATCCCCTTCTCTGATTCGGATAAGGTTATAAGCCCCCCGAAGATCAAACTTAGAGAACCATTGGGCCCCCTGAACCTGATTGAAGAGATCAGGAATCAGAGGAAGGGTATATTGGTTCCTTACAGTGACCTTATTCAAGTTTCGGTAATCGATGCACGGCCTAAGACCACCACCCTTCTTCCCTACGAAGAAGAAGCCAGCACCTACCGGAGAAGTAGAGGGGCGAATGTAACCATCGGCCAGGCTTTCCTGGATATATTCTCTCATGGCTTCACGTTCGGGACAAGAGAGATTAAATATCCTACCTTTAGGGAGCTTAGCTCCTGGTACCAAATCGATTGCGAAATCGTACTCTCTATGAGGAGGTAACTCTTCGGAAGCTTTTTTAGAAAAAACAGCGAAATCCTGAATAAACTCAGGTAGAGTGTTCACCTCCTCAGCGAGAGAAACCAAATTAATAGAAAAACATGACGTCATGCATTCATTACCCCATTTAGTGAGTTCCCCAGTATTCCAGTTAAACGTGGGATTATGCATCTGCAACCAAGGAAGGCCTAAAACCGAATCAAACGATAATCCCTGCATCACCAACACAGAACACTGCTCCAAATGAATGGAGCCCACAATGAGTTTAAAACAGGGGTATGCTGCGTAAAATAACCATTAGCATGTGGAGTGGAGTCGATACCCACTACCGGGACAGGTTTAGGCAAATCAATCAATGGCATAGCTAGAGACATAGCAAATTCCACAGACATAATATTAGCAGAAGACCCTGAATCCACGAAGGCACTGCTGGTGGCAGACCTACCATAAAAAGAGACCTGAAAGGGAAGCAAGATCTTATTAGGTTTCATGTATACGGGAAATACCTGTGTGCCCAAGCGACCTCCCCGATGGTCACTAAGGCACGGAAGTTTTCCGGCTGCTTATTCTTACACCTAGGACAATCGTTCACTTGTTGCTTGTCATCCCCACAGTAGAAGCAGAGACGATTCTTCCTGCGGAACTCTCTACGTTGTTGGGGAGACACGGAGGCCCCGAGTTGCATTGGTTCATTCGAGTTTTCCGTGGAAGAACGAAACAACGGAACCTCGGGAGCCATCGTAGGGGAGCCAGAGGAGAAGGCACAAAAACGTTCCCTGAGACGTCGGTCAAGACGTACCGCTAAAGCCATAACATGATCTAGAAAGTCAGAAGAGGGATAACTAACTAACAGGTCTTTCCGAGCGTTCGACAGACCCAATCTAAACTGGCACCTCAAGGCAGGGTAATTCCACCGAGAAGCTACACACCACTTCCTAAAGTCAGAACAGTACTCCTCAATGGGTCTCTTACCCAGACGTAAGGTCACCAGCTGACTCTCGGCAAAGGCAGTCTTGTCAGTCTCGTCATAGATGAGTCCGAGAGCCGAAAAGAAAAGGTCAACAGAAAAGAGTTCAGCGGCGTCAGGGGCCAAGGAGAAGGCCCATTCCTGGGGTCCGTCCTGGGGTCCGTCGCTGTCTCTCAGAACCTGAGGAGTGGGGCCTTAAACGGAAATAGAGCCTACTACTTTCCCGAAAGGAGAAAAAAGTCTTCCGGTCCCATGAGAACCGGTCAGGCAACTTGAGGTGGGGTTCAAGAGGTGGTGTGGAGGGCACTACCTGGTTAGCATCACGCTGGTTGCACCTCTGAGCCAGGTCTTGGACCTGTAGGGAGAGACCCTGCATTTGCTGAGCCAGGGCCTCAAGGGGATCCATAGTGTGTCAGGGACCAGGGAAGAAAAGGTATATGGGCCTGTGATTATGTAATGTCAGGATAGGGAGACAGACAGGTGAGCCCTAATCTACCCGCTACTCAGTCCCTGCCTACTTGCACGGCCCGTCCTAGGCGACGGCGTACAACTGGGCGACGGTCCCTACGCCCAATATATGAACAACAGACAAAACAAGACAAGGGTACACAGAAGCAAGGGAAGTGGGGCAGTTGCCCACGGCAACACCGTGAGCAACAGAGTAGTGGACGAGCCGAGTCAAACCAGGAGTGTACGAGGTAACAAATGCAGAGCAGGAGAATAGTCAGTCAAGCCAGGGTCAATATGAAGCAGAGGTCAATGGTAACAGCAGGAACAGCAGAGCCAGGAAACAAGAGAATCACAGGCAAAGGACAAGCAGCAAATGAAGGTATAAGTAGACCAAGGGCGGGAGCTAGAACCGTCTGGCCAGGCTGCGATAGGCTCTCCCACTCCTCAGCCTCCCAGCCTGAGTGGTAGCAGATTGAGTCACTCTAGCAGACCTTGGAACAGATGCAGGCTGATTAACCACGGGCGTCGACACAGAAGCTGTGTTAGGCAAATCCTTTTTTTACAGCTGTTTTTGGAGCTGTTTTTCTATAGAGTCAATGAAGAACGGGTCCAAAAACGTCCTAAGAAGTGATATGCACTACATTTTGGCGGGCGTCTTTTTACATGCCATTTTTGGAAAATGGGCGCGTAAAATGCGCCCTTTGGGAACAGAACGCTTTTTTTTTTTTATTGAAACCAATAGGCAGATGATTGTAGGCATTCTGCTTCAGTTTTTTCATCCGTTTTTCGAGACGTTTACAGCCCGAAAAACAGCTGAAAACACTGCGTGTGAACATACCCTTAGAATGATGAAAGTGAAGTGTATGACTTTTCAGTTGACAGGTTAACACGGCGTGTATTTAACATGTTTTTTTTTTTGCACATTTTACATGCCAAAAACCGCATCAAGAAACGCTTGATTACGCTTGATTTTGCATGTTAAGGGGGAATTTGTGTGTATGTGGGAGGGGGATGGGGGGGGCGCTGGTGAATCTTCAAAACAGCAGATAAGCAGCTATCAAGGATCAGCAGGCGCCCGTGCACACTCCGCTGCACAAAAATAGGACTCAGCTCCACAGCTCTGCTGCACAAGCGCACACACACAGTTCTGCTACATACAGACACACACACTCAGCACTGCTACACACACACTCAGCTCTGCTGCACACAGACACACAGTTACAGCAGAAGTTGGGGGGCACCGGAGGGGCCACCAGGGTGGGGTGCCATGGGGTGTCACAAGAGCGGGGGTCTGTGAGAGAGAGAGAGGGACAGACAGAGACACACACACACCTTACCTGCAGGGCAGCCAGTGTTCATAATGGCACCTGCTATCTCCCTACAAACCAGCTTCTCTTCTGTGTGGCTCTGAACTGCGGCTGCGCGGTACAGAGCCAGAAGGCAGATGCAATGAACGGCTCACGTTCATTGTGTCCTATGCCCTGTGCTGCCGTATTCCATCTGTGTATGTGTCGATAAAAGACACATACAACAGATGAAATAAAACATGGCAGCCCCCAGTAAAGTAAGAAAGTGTTAATAAAAAAACTTTGTGTGTGAAAAATTAAATAAAGTCAATATAATATTTTATTAATAAAAAAAACATAAATTAATTTAAAAAAATAATCATGACACTGTCCCTTTAACCCTTTCCAGCACCTTGACGTAACTGCACGTCAATGTGTGCAGTAAGTTCGCGCACCTTGACGTGCAGTTACGTCTGTGCTTTGACAGTTAACCGCCGCGCGGCGCTACACCGCAGCGGCGGTTAACTGTGCAGGGTGTCTGCCCTGCATTCCCCATTGCCGATCAGCGGCCTATCGCCGCTGATTTCGGCAGTTAACCCCTTAATTGCGGCGTTCGATTTGAACGCCACAATTAAGGTGTTTAGCGCCGATCGGCACCCCTCATGTGAAATCACGGGGGCTGGCGATCGTACCCATGGCAACCGGACGCCAGACAATGGCTTCCGGGCTGCCATGTACAGAAGCCTATGAGGACCAGCCGGAGGGTGGTCGTCGTAGGCTTCCTGTCAGTGTGACTGTTACGTCACAATGACAGTTGGAATGCATTACACTACGTGTGTAGTGTAATGTATTCCAGCAGCGATCAGAGCTGCAAGTCTAAGTGTCCCCTAGTGGGACAAGTAAAAAAAGTAAAAAAAAGAATAAAAATGTTTTAAAAAAAGTGTAAAAATAAAAGTTATAAGTGACATAAACATGAACTGCTTTTTTTCCTATAATAAGTCTTTTATTATAGGAAAAAAAATTAACACGTAAAAAAAAAGTACACATACACTATAATATTATTTTTCCCGCACGGTGAACACCGCAAAAAAAATAAATGAAAAACAATGTCAGAATCACTATTTTTTGGTCACCACCTCTCCCAAAATATACAATAAAAAGTGATCAAAAAGTCGCATGTAAGCCAAGATTGTACCGATACAAACTACAACCCGTCCCGCAAAAAACAAGCCCTTACACAGCTTTTTTGACTGAAAAATAAAAAACTTATGGCTCTCAGAAAAGAAATTATTTTCTAAATAAGTTATTTGATTGCGCAAATGCTGCAAAACATAAAAAAACCTATATACATCTGGTATCGCCGTAATCGTACCGACCCGCAGAATAAAATATAATGGTCATTTATAGCCCAGGGTGAACGCTGTAGAAAATATAAATAAAAATCATTGTCAGAATTTATGGTTTTTGGTCACCTGGCTTGCCGTAAGATGGAATAAAAAGTGATCAACAAAATCGCATGTACCCCAAAATGGTACCAATGAAAATTACAGATTGTCCCGCAACAAATAAGCCCTCACACAGCTCCGGTGGTGAAAAAATAAAAAAAGTTCCGGCTCCCAGATTATGGCGATGCAAAATGTGCAGAGCGTTCCAAAAGCGGATAAGATTGGGCGCCATTTATAATATATAATATAAGTGCAACACTGGCCACATATCTGCAGATTATTATTTATTTACCGCATTATTATACCCTCTTATTATGCCCCTGATGTACTCTGCCCAGTCTACATTTGCCCCCACATTATAAACTGAAATACCAGCAAAACGCCAGAGCCAGGGGCGTAACTAGGAAAGACTGGGCCCCATAGCAAACTTTTGACTGGGGCCCCCCCTCCCCTGGGTGTCACACAACCCCCCCTTGTAGATAGTGCCTTTTTTACAGCCCCCTCTGTAGATAACGCCATTCAGCCCCCCTGTAGATAACGCCATACAGCCCCCCCTGTAGATAACGCCATACAGCCCCCCTGTAGATAACGCCATAAAGACCCCCCTGTAGATAACGCCATACATCCCCCTGTAGGTAACGCCATACATCCCCCTGTAGGTAACGCCATACATCCCCCTGTAGATAACGCCATACATCCCCCTGTAGATAACGCCATACAGCCCCCCTGTAGATAACGCCATAAAGCCCCCCTGTAGATAACGCCATACAGCCCCCCTGTAGATAACGCCATACAGACCCCCCTGTAGATAACGCCATACAGCCCTCCTGTAGGTAACGCCATACATCCCCCTGTAGGTAACGCAATACATCCCCCTGTAGATAACGCCATACATCCCCCTGTAGATAACGCCATACAGTCCCCTCTGTAGAGAAAGCCATACATCCCCCCTGTAGAGAACGCCATACAGCCCCCCTGTAGAGAACTCCATACAGCCCCCTCTGTAGAGAACGCCATACAGCCCACCCCTGTAGATAACGCCATACAGCCCCCTTTGTAGATATCTACAGAGGGGGCTGTATGGTGTTATCTACAAAGGGGGCTGTATGGCGTTATCTACAGGGGGACTCTGTATGGCGTTCTCTACAGGGGGATGTATGGTGCTATCTACAGAGGGGGCTGTATGGAGCTATCTACAGAGGGGGCTGTATGGCGCTATCTACATGGGGGCTGTAAGGCGTTATCTACAGAGGGGGCTGTATGGCGTTATCTACAGAGGGGGCTGTATGGCGTTATCTACAGAGGGGGCTGTATGGCGTTATCTACAGAGGGGGCTGTATGGCGTTATCTACCGAGGGGGCTGTATGGCGTTCCCTACAGAGGGGGCTGTATGCCATTCCCTACAGAGGGGGCTGTATGGCGTTCCCTACAGGGGGGGCTTTATGGCGTTCTCTACAGTGGGGGCTGTATGGTGTTATCTACAGAGGGGGCTGTAAGGCGTTTTCTACAGGGGGGACTGTATGGCGCTAACGCCTTAGAGCCCCCCCTGTAGGGAACGCCATACAGCGTCCCCCCTCCCAAAAAAATGTGACACACAGTGTGTCCTACAAAAGACATCTATCTCCTATCCACAGGATAGGGGATACATGTGTGATCGCTGGCATTGATAGGGAGAACGGGGGACCGAAAGTTCTCCATGACTAACCTCTGACTTCCGGCGTCTGTGCAGCTCAATAAAAATGAAAGGAGCGCTGGTCACGCATGCGCACAAGCGCGAACGGCGCTCCATTCATTTCTACGGAGCTGCCGACACAGACCCCGGAAGTCCGAGGTTTGTGATGGAGAACTTCAGAGGACTTTCAGTCCCCTGTTCTCACTATCGCTGCCAGCGATCACACATGTATCCCCTATCCTGTGGATAGGGGATACATGTCTTTTGTTTAATGGCAGAGCGGGGAGATACCTCCCTGCTCTGCCGTAGTGTTAAGTGGCGTCGCGCTGTATCAGACATAGCTGCTGCTAGCGGAGCCTCCGGCCATGGTGGGGGCCCGTGCCGGTGGGCGACACGGGCCCCCTCATGCCGCGGGCCCCGTAGCAGCCGATACGGCTGCTACGGCGGTAGTTACGCCACTGGCCAGAGCTACTACCAAGCAAAATCTGCGCTCCAAAAGCCAAATGGCGCTCCCTCCCTTCTGAGCCCTACAGTCTGCCCAAACAGCTGTTTACGTCCACCGATATGGCATCGCCATACCCGGGAGAACCCTGTTAATATTTTATTTGTGTTATTTGTGGCACAAACTGGGCACAACATATAGTGCACTAAAATGGCACATCAGTGGAAAATTGTAATTTTCACTTTCCACCATCGGCTGCGCATTAAACTCTTTCACGCACCATGACATAATAGCATGTCATGGTGTGGGGGGTGATGTATGGAGCGTCTCACGCGCTGAGCCCGCGACCATAAGCTGCGGGTGTCAGCTGTGTATTACAGCTGATACCCGGGACTAACGGACAGAAACAGCGATCGCGCTGTTACAGGAGCTTGTAAAAATGACAATATACTGCAATACATTAGTATTGCAGTGTATTCTACCAGTGATCTAACGATTGCTGGTTCAAGTCTTCTAGGGGGACTAATAAAATATGTAAAAACAAAAGTAAATAGTTATTATTAGTGGAAAAAATTAAATAAATAGTCCATAAAGAAACCATTTTCATATTTTTTGTAATTTAAAAAAATTAAAAAAAATACACAAAATTGGTATCACTGCGTCCGTAAAAGTCCAAGCTATTACAATATACCATTATTGAACTCGCACGGTGAACGCCGTGAAAAATAAAGTATTTTAAATGGCAAAATCGCAGTTTTTTGGTCACCTTCGCTCTACCAAAAAATTAAATAAAGAGTGCTCAAAAAGTCTTATGTACCAAACAATGTTACCAATAAAAACTACAGCTCGTCCCGCAAAAAATAAGCCCCCACACCACTCTATTGACGGAAAAATAAAGAAGTTGTGGCTCTCGGAAAGCGGGGAGGAAAAACGAAAAAGAAAAAGCAAAACATGGATCAGTCTGGAAAGGGTTCATTATTTTCTAATGAAAAAACGTTTATGACCACATGTGGGTTATAGCCGTACTCGGGAGAAATAGCTTCACAAATGTTGGGGTGCATTTTCTCCTTTATCCTTTGTGAAATTGAAAAAATTCAACGTTTTAGTGGAAATAATGTTGATATTAATTTTCACGGCCTAATTCTAATAAATTCTGCAAAAGACGTGTGGGGTCTAAATGCTCACTATACCCCTAGATAGATTCCATAAGTGGTGTAGTTTCCCAAATGTTATTACTTTTGGGGGGCTTCCACTGTTTTGGTCCCTCGGGGGCTTTGCAAATTCGACATGACACCCAAATCTATTCCAGCTAAATTTGAGCTCCAAAAGCCAAATAGCGCTCCTTCCCTTCTAAGCCCTGGTGTGGGTCCAAACAGCAGTTTATTACCACATATGGTGTATTTACGTAATCGGGAGAAATTGTTTTACAAATGTTGGGGTGCTTTTTCTCCTTTATTCCTTGTAAAAATTAAAAATTTCTAAGTTCTTACAGAAAAAAAGTAGTTTTTTACCTTTATAGACTAATTCCAATGACTTCAGCAAAACAACTGTGGGGTCAAAATGCTAACTTTACCCCTAGAAAAATTCCTTGAGGGGTGTAGTTTCCAAAATGGGGTCACTCTTGGGGGGTTTCCACGGTTTTCATCCCTCCAGTGCATTGCAAACGCGACACGGCACTGAAAACTATTCTAGCAAAATCAGAAATCCAAAATCCAAATGGTGCTCCTTCTCTTCTGAGGCCTGCTGTGGGTCCAAACAGCAGTTTATTATCACATATGGGGTATTTCTTTAATCGTAAGAAATGGCTTTAGATATGTTGGGGTGATTTTTCTACTTTATTCCTTTATTCCTTTTACATTTTTATGTTTTTTTCACAAAAAAAGTAGATTTTCATTTTCACATACTAATTCAAATAAATTTAGCAAAAAAACTGTGGGTTCAAAATGCTAACTATACCCATAGATAAATTCCTTGAGGGGTATAGTTTCCAAAATGGGGTCACTTTTGGGGGGTCTTTACTGTTTTGGTACCACAAGACCTATTCAAACCTGACATGGTGCCTAAAATATATTCTAAAAAAAGGAGGCCCCAAAATCCACTAGGTGCTCCTTTGCTTCTGAGGCCGGTGCTCAAGTCCAGTAGTACACTAGGGCCACATGTGGGATATTTCTAAAAACTGCAGAATCTGGGCAATAAATATTGAGTTGCATTTCTTGGGTAAAACCTTCTGTGGTACAGAAAAAATGTATTACGAATGAATTTTCGAAAAAAAAAAAATGAAATTTGTAAATTTCACCTCTACTTTGCTTTAATTCCTGTGAAACGCCTAAAGGGTTAAAACACTTTCTGAATGCTGTTTTGAATACTTTGAGGGGTGCAGTTTTCAAAATGGCGTGATTTATGGGGACTTTTTAATATATAAGGCCCTCAAAGCCAACTCTGAACTGAACTGGTCACTGAAAAAATAGGCTTTTGAAATTTTCTTGAAAATATGAGAAATTGCTGCTAAAGTTCTAAGCCTTGTAACGTCCTAGAAAAATAAAAGAAGGTTCAAAAAACGATGCCAATCTAAAGTAGTCATATGGGAAATATAAACTAGTAAGTATTTTGTGTGGTATTACTATCTGTCTTACAAGCAGATACATTAAAATTTAGAAAAATGCTAATTTTTGCTAATTTTCTCTAAATCTTGGTGTTTTTTACAAATAAATATTGAATTTATCGATCAAATTTTTTCCCTAACATAAAGTACAATATGTCACGAGAAAACAATCTCAGAATTACTTGGATAGGCAAAAGCATTCCGGAGTTATTGCCACATAAAGTGACACATGTCCAATTTGAAAAATCGGCTCCGTCCTGAAGGCCAAAACAGGCTCAGTCCTGAAGTGGTTAAGGCTCCAGTCTCTTCAGAAGTGTGGGTTCAAATCCCACCGCTGTTGTATGTTTGTTTTTTCCTCTTCTAGGTATCAACTTTATACAGTACGTTATACTGGAATGATCTCGTGTAAAGTTTTTGCATTCTTTTACCTATCACAATATAAATATAATTGGCAGTTCTACATTTCACTCTACAGAACTGACTGACAATGAATCTGTTTATTTAAAAGGACACATAGACTACAATCCAATGACAACACTTATACAAACCACCTGCTACATCCAGCAAACATCTAACTCTTAATAAGATATAATCACTATAAGGCTACATTCACACGAGCGTGACAGATTTAACTGGCCAATCAAAGCGCTCGCCGCCATGGGACCATTCTGATTTGACCCGTGCTAGTGAGTCCTGCCTGGCATCTGTCACTGACAATTGCAATCCTTGTGTAGTCACCGTGTCCTTAACACAGTGACAGTCTAAAGCTGGGACGTGACTGTACGCCCAATTGCAATAAAGCACATGCAATCTGGACGTAAAGTCACACCCATTAAAGGAACAGTGTCATCACAAATAATTTTTTTATATGTTAAAGATGTTAGTGCCTTAATATAAACGTTTATTTTCATTTGTGTGTTTGTGTTTTACTGTTTCTTATTTTTACACTTTTTCTTCCCTATGGGGGCTGCCATTTTTTGTTCCATTTCTGTGTGTGTCGATTAACGACACACACAGACATGGAATACGGCAGCCACAGTCCCATAGGGACTGCGAACGGCTCCCGTCCCATTGACTGCCGTGTACGGCGTCTGTGTGGGAACTGCGCATGCGCCGCTCCCACACAGTCCTATTCGAAATTGGCGCCGTCCGGCGCCATTTTCCTGTGGACCGGAAGTCGCGGCCGGACAGTAATATTACTACTTCCGGTCGCGGCTTCCGGACTTGTGCACATGGAACAGCGGCAGCAAAGGGAGCGGACGGGCCAGAGGGAGCCGCGGCGGCAGGAGCAGGTAAGAGATTTCAATGTATGTTAGTGTTTGTGTGTGTTTACTACTGTATGTAAACCTACTACACTGTGGGTTACCTCAAAAAATGGCGACACACAGTGTAGGAGGTTAAACCTTTCAAACCCCTCGTTTATCCCGGCACTAGCCAGGATAAAGGAGGGGGGAATGCTGAGAGCTCACTAGAGCGAGGGCTTTTAACCCAACGTTGCAATGCTGCAATTTTGGGAACAGCTCCATCTAGTGACCAAAAATGGGTAGTATTATAAATTAGAAATAATTTATAATATTTCCTGGACTCGTGCAAAAAAATAAAAAAAATTTGAACAATGTTTAATCACCCACACACTAAATGTTTAATTTTTTTTTAAAAAACATGTTTTTCTGGCAACACATTCCCTTTAAGATTTACACTCTTTATTACCGTAACATATGGTGTGTGTTCAAGTCCCACTGCAGCCGGGTATTGTATTTTTTCCCTCTCCTATGCTTTCACTTTATATAGTTTGTTATATTGGAATGATCTCATGTAAAGTTTTTACACTACTTTACCTATCACAATATAAATATAATTTACCGTTCTACATTTCACTGTACAAAACTGACTGACAGTGAATCTGTTTATTTACAAGGACACATAGACAACAATCCAATGATGACTTTTATACAAACTCCCAGCTACATCCAGCAAACATCTATAAGATATAATCATTTTCTGTCCAGTCACTCCATGTTCTCCTGGAATAAACTCAACACAACCGCTTATGTTCACTGTGTCCTAATGGTTTCTAAGACACTATTCACACTTAGTCCATATGTGGAGGGTGCACGGATCCCTTGTTGGCTTGCAAGGTGAATGATCACAAATCATGAGTTGCTCCAGCACTTCCCGATATAAAACTTGTATTTATTTATCTTGAAGCCTTTTATAAGCTTAATTTATTTACAAGGACATATACACAACAATCCAATGGCGCATGTATTTCAGTGGGGCCGCTCACAAGGCCGTTGTTTCAACGAACCATGTGAAGGGTCCGTAGAAGAATAGAACATGTCCTAGTTTCTTCCGTTTAAACGGATCCTTCCAGAGACTCAAGTCTATGGTGATCCGTGAATTCGGGACCCGTACGGAGCAACGCGGACGTGAAAAACGGCTGTTTTTCACGTCCGATCTTCCCCACATTCGTCTGACTAAGCCCTTAATAAGATATAATCATTTTCTGTCCAGAGACTCCGTGTTCTACTAGAATAAACACAACACAACAGCTTATGTCCACTGTGTCCTAAAGGTTTCTCAGTCACTATTAGTCCATATGCGGAGGGTGAATGGATACCTTGTTGGATTGCAAGGTAAATTACCATAAATCATGAGTTTCTCCAGCACTTCCTGATATAAAAATTTTATTTATTTATCTTGAAGCCTTTTATAAGCTTAATTTTCCCATTGACACTTGAAAAAAAAGACTCCTGCAGGCAGCATTTAGGTTCCACCGAGATTCGAACTCAGATTGCTGGATTCAAAGTCCAGAGTGCTAACCATTACACCATGGAACCAGTGGGCGATGGAAATTGGACGCACAGAAATGTGTGAATGTCATAGTGGAGTTATTAAGAATACCTGATACTAGTATAAAGCGACCATCAGGTGCTGAGAAGACAGTGGATGGAACAAAGGGCAACGTTTGTGCCATCCAGATCCATTCATCTGATGAATGATGAAGACATGGTTATTAGGCTGATAAGAAAACCTTCACATTCAACTGAAACTAGAGGACCACAATGTGATATATATTTTAGGAGACAGTATTATCTACACCACATGTCCGACAAAGTCATCTGAATGGCTACCATGTAATACTACATTTCCCCTGAAAAAGCTTGCCAAGGGTTTCAGGAGCCGGACCCACAGATAAGCGGCTTTCACACTAAAGGGGTGGTTTTTGATGAGACATCCTTTTCAAAAAGTTCCTACACAAAGTCAACATATGTCAGCATATAGAGCACCTATGGCTTTGTAATACAGAACTATAGAGACGCCATGTGCCATTGTACAGACCCCGAGAACACATTTCTGCTGATACGGCTGAATTTGTGGTCAGCGTCTTCGGACTTATTTCTTTGACAAATAATGTATTTAGAATCCAGAAAAGATAAGAAAGGAAACATTTTGCTGGTAATAGTTAATAGTATCAAAGAAGTTTACTCCACTTTAATTAAATTATTATACATTTTTATTAGACCCGCTATGTAGTGTCTCAACATACTGTTTCCGAAGTCTCATAATCTCATCAAAAAAAGATAAATTCAGTCCAGCGACTCCATGTACTCCTAGATTATCTTCAATGTGGAACATCTACTGAACAATTTCCATGTGGTGGGAAGGATGTTTTCATTTAGAAGATTATATTTTAGTTTGAAGACATGGTCATGGGGCTGAGATTAGCACCTTCACATTCAACAGACTGTAGGGGACCACAATGTGATATAGATGCTATCAGACAGGACTATCTGCACCACATGGCCATCAAAGTCATCTTTGGATTTGGATATGTGCATTACATGTCAAAGCATTGGAGAGAATCTTATTGAGGCTTCCACAGAAAAACAGAGGGATGCTGCATTATGTTCGTATGATTCTCCAAAGGCTTTTGCTGGTAGAGTCATGGAAACAAGAATAGTCAATCACTTCATTTTCTGTTTTTTGACTATGTCCTTCTCCATCTCAAGCTTCTTTCTCCTCTGCTCTGGAATTTCATCAAGGCTGATTCCATGATTACATGCCCTGTTGTGGGTTTAAGGGAATATATGACAATATTAAGCAGACAAAACTAGGCCTGACTTTCTATAGTCCATTAGAAAAAAATACCATTGAACTTTTTGAAATCCTGGCTATCGGTATTAGGAGTTGATTGGCCATAGGCTGCTGGTTATGATTTTTGAAAAACACCAGACTGTTCCCAAGGGCGATATAGACTGTTCACATGTAAAATGTAACATTCAAATTACACATAGGTTTGATTTGACTGATGGCTACCTTCAGTTCAGGTCAACATGGGTAGGGTTGTAATTAAAAGGCCACTGTTTCACAAATCATGTTAATTCATTCAGCTACATACTTCATAATGACCATCCCAATAAGGGAAGATAGACCTACAATGAAGATATTAAAGACCCTTTTACACGGGCCAATGATCTGGCAAACAAGCGTCCATATAAACGCTTGTTCTCGATCATTGCCCTGTGTAAACAGGTTAACGATCAGCCAATTAACAAGCTAACGCTCATCGATCGGCTGATCTGCTAGTTTATAAGGCCGATTAAATGGTCACTGGCTGGCCAGCTCATACTGCCGACATAAAAAAAATGTATGGGGACAAACAATCGTAGTAATGATCATTTGTCCCCATTCATAACCGATCATTGCTCCTTTTAAAAGGAGCAAACGAGCGTCAATCAAGGATTGGTGATAGTTTTCACAACCCACATCTGGCCGACCAAATGGACCCTAAATGGGACATCAGAGGCTCTGACAGAAGGACAATAGCCACAGAGACATACTTACCCTGGCAAAATATCTGGAGGTGTTGGTAAAGGTTTATTAAATCCTTCCTTTCCTACTAACCAAAAAGTATCTTCTATACCTTTTCCCTACAAGCCAACAAAAGGGCAATTATTAAACATGTGAAATGAACATGTATCGGCTAAGTTACCTACAAAACAATTACAATTTACCTTGAGTTCAGTTTTACCCCTCACTTCTGTCTTGTATCCTTCCTGTAATGAGTTCAAGATGTTGACGGTGCTGACGTTCACATGGACACGGTAAGCTGGGATGTGATAAGAGTTAATATGAGCTGACATCACACTTTCATTACATGTTTGATTATGTCAACTATTATGTCATACTGCTGGTGTGTATGTTCATAAATATTTAAAAAGCAAAGAAAATGCTTAAAGGGGTTGTACAGAATTAGGCCGTGTTCACACGGCGCTCAATAAAACTGACGTGTTATCGTGTCAAAAACGTTAACGTTTTTGTAAAGTACTTTTTATGCATTTTCAGGGTGTTTTTTTATGCATTTTGTGCCCACTTTCAGCGCATTTTTTTGTGTGCGTAATTGGGACTACCATTGACTATGGGAATTAGGTGCATTTCCGGCGCGTTTTTGGCGCGTTTTGCACGCATTGTGTGCACTAACAATGCACTTTCAAATTGATGTCAATCATGCTTTTTAGAAACGTTTTTTTTTATGCTCCGAAAAACTCATCGGATATGCGCCATGTGAACTAGGCCATAGAAATTCATAAATGCTTTCCTCCAGAAACAGTGCCACCCTTGTCCATGGGTTGTGTCTGGTATTGCGGTATTGCGGCTTTATTGAAGTGAATAGGGCTAAGCTGCAACATCACACACAACTTTTGGACAGGTATGGCAGTATTTTTTGAAAAAAGCAGCCATGTTTTCTAATCCTGGACAACACCATTTAATTCAGATTTATTATTTGTAATGTACTAAGGATAATAGAATGTTGTAGCATATGAGTATTTAGTAGATTGATTTAGTAGAATTACATGTATCTTTTTAGCATACATGTAGGTTTTGGTTCTGGGGCGAATAAAGTAATAAAGAAAACAATTGTTTTGTCTGTCTTATCTAAAAACAAAGGATCAGCTACTCTTAGGAGAAGTCTTTATGGAAGAACAATCCAAAAACTAACACTCACGAAGCCCGGTGGATTCCATACGGGATGCGGTATTGACAGTATCACCAAAGAGACAATATCGTGGCATTGTAAGCCCAACCACTCCAGCTACACACGGTCCTGGGGGAAAAACATGGTGTAAGATTCCATATAATAGAGAAGACAGCAGAAAGTCACCACTATATTTTTTTCCTTATATAAAGGAGGAAAATGTCTGCAATTGAGTAAGTTCCCCCTCTGGGCCCTGTAGCATCTGCTATGGCTGTTATGGCTATAGTGACGCCCAATATTGTTACATAGTGAATCCCTTCTTACCAGAATGGAGCCCGATGCGTATTCGGACTGGCACTTCAGGCATATGCCTCATTTTAAATGACCCTACAGAGCTTAGGATATCCAGAGACATGTTAGAAATCTCAGCTGCATGACGAGTCCCATTTCTCTTAGGCAGCCCAGATGCCACCATATAGGCATCACCAATGGTCTCCACCTTTTGAGAGAGAGAAAGAGGACAATCTCATAAATATTTCTCTACCATAAACTAAAGAATATAAATGCCTAATTTACAGGATATAAATGGAAAAATTGTGCACCTTGTAGACATCATGAGATCCAATAATGGCATCAAATAATGTGTATAAATCATTGAGAAGGTCCACAACTTCAATAGGATCACTCAGGGATGAGATCGTTGTGAAACCTACAATGTCACTAAAGTAAATAGTGACTTGGTCAAAATGTTCTGGTTCCACAGGGGCACCTGTCTTTAGAGATTCAGCTACAGACCTGAGTGAAAGAATGTACAGAAGAAAAGTATAAATATGGATATTTCATCTAAACTTCACATCATCATACTGAACTATTCTTAGCAATAGCACTTACGGTGGGAGCATCTGAGTGAGAAGTTTGTCTGTCTTCTGCTTCTCAACCTCCAGTTCTTCTGTTCTCTCTCGGATAAGGTCTTCCAAGTTACTAGAGTACTGCTCTAGCATTCGAAGCATTGAGTCGATGATGTTTGTTTTGCGTCCCCGATTTATTGTCTTGAACTGAATGTAGATGAAGGAAAAGTAAGAAGAGAATGTTCATCGATGCATGAAAGCAAGACTAAAGAAGAATATGTCCTAAAGGCCAATGTTCAGCTGGCCATACATTGGGGCTTTCAGACGGCTGTTTTCACTGTTTTATTGATCACTGTTGGACTGTGAAGGTTGTCATTCTGGACGACAACTCCATAAGTTAAAATGACAAATTGCTTGATCTGTGGCCTGGGTTTTTTATTCATGGGATGCAGATCTCTCGTTTAGTATAAACGACTATTCAAAACTGCATCTAACAGCAGAAAAAGTCCAACACGGCAGAACAACTTTCAACAAATGTCCTGATGCTAAAACCGGTTTTACATTATGGATAGCTGTAGTTTGACGTTAGACGGTTATAGACATTTTCGTCGACAGTAATCCACAATGATCTTCCCATAAGCATACATGTTAAGCTTATCTAAATGTTTATATCAAAGTCTATAAAGATGACGGATGATCTATGGCTGATGACGCTCAGCTCATGGAAAACAAAGTGGAGAAGGATCGAAAGCCGAGACAAAGTATTTTTGATTATCAGCAAGCAGATGTCTGTGGACATTTTTAGTCCAGTGAACATATAGTTATCTTATTGGTGCTCAAATATATATCCACTAACTCATTCAGTTTTAGTATAATACCAAGTGATATACATGTAAATAAAATCCTTACCTGATCAAAGATCTGATCTATATTTGGTCTTCGCTCTGGATGCTCACTCCAACACTGTTTCATTAAATGAATACATTCAGGCGGAGCTTGGTCTAGAGATACTGAGGGACGGCAAAGTGGTGGAGGACGGCAAACTTTACGTATTATCTCTGCCATAAAAAGAATAGAATAATGTAGATAAATTGGAAGGAAAGAGTAGGATAAGGGGAGTAGACAGAGGTTAGTGTTCTTACCATCTGCAGAAAGCTCCAACATACAGTAAGGAGTTCCCCGTATAATAACCTCCTGCGTTATAATAGCAAAACTATAAACATCTCCTCTGTAGGAACCTTTCAGACATAACAGTGAGTCACGTAAGAGTTCTGGGGCTGTCCAGAACAGATCTAAAATAATAACAAACTGTATGAAGGGAAGACAATATAAAACATTGGTTTAGTACATGTTGTGAGACACATTCTCATCAAATATCTTACCTTCAGGTTTGGATTCAGCTGGAGTTAATCTTTGAGCTTCTTGCAGTTGATTTATACCATGATCTGTTACTTTAAGGACAAATCTACCATCTACAACACAGTTTCTAGACTTAAGACGCCCATGAGCAATTTCTCGGTGATGAAGGAACTTCAAGCCCTACAACAGAATATAACAGAAACATAAAATTATATGACTGTATAAGGCTTCGTTCACATCTGTGCTAGGGTCCCGTTCCGACGTTCCATCAAAGCTTTCCGTCGGAACGGGACCCCGACTGACACAAACGGAAACCAAAGGTTTCCGTCTCCATCACCATTGACGGATCGGGTGCCAATGGTTTCAGTTTGCCTCAGTTGTGCAGGGTATCCGTCATTTAGAAGGAATCAATAGCGCAGTTGATTTAAATCAATGGTGATGGAAACCATTGGTTTCCGTTTGTGTTAGTCAGGCTCCCGTTCTGACAGAAAGCTCCAATGGAACGTCGGAACTGGACCCTAGTGCAGATGTGAACGAAGCCTTAGACACAGGAACCCCAAGCTTTCTATTTGGTGTAAGAATAGAAGTAACACACACTATAAACTGGGAAATTTATATAGCCTTAATGCTAGAGAAGAACATAGCAGAACTATATACATGGTCGGTAAAGGCAGAATGACTCATTTTGATAATAGTAATGTGATGTAAACAAATAGATCCTATATAATTTGAATATAGAGTTAAGGTGGTAAGTCCAGGTGAAGCTTTTGCACTGAGGTCCAAAGGCATCAAGCTCACCACTCACATTCTTTTGCTATGTCCCCACCTTGATAAGATCAAGAAGAAGTGACGATTTAAACATCCAATCAAGTTTCATATCTTGGTTCTGGATTAGGTCTTCTAGACTTCCACGAGAGCAATGTTCCGATACTACTCCAATGACTCCCATATCATTAAATATACCCAAATAGAGATTCAAATTTTCATGACGCAGTTCACGGAGCTGAAAAAGATAGTGGGAAATAACATTTTGCTTTAATAGTTTTTGGCCGCTGCAGTCATGTAATGATACATCATAATAGACTACTCAACATCATTCTGGATTCTAGATATAGAGCAGCAGGACCCATGGAGGCCAGTGGGGGGTAAACAGAGGAGAATTTGAATGGCAAATATATCAAATAAAATTTTATACAAGGCTTATTAAAAATCCTAGAAAACTCCTTTAAAGGGGTTGTTTTATGAAGACAACTCCTGTCCATACACCTTGCTAGAACTTATGGACATCATAGAAGGGGATTTCTCTCTCTCAGGACCACCCTCTATTAGACAAAACAGAGATCCTATTTGTTATAGCGGCTTCCTTTTTGGCAGACTTGAGCCACCCATGTATTTTTTCAAATGGGCGCCATGTAATATTGCATTTCCCCTGGGTGGCCGTGGCTTCCTCCGATGATAGTGAAGAGAAACAACCCTTTTAAGCTAAGCCACTTAGGTAAAAAAGAAGAAACCATTTATGCCGCTACTTTTATAGATGTCTACTGTCACAGGTAAAGAGAATACATGTACATCTATTCTGGTTGTGATGAGATGGAATCAGAAATCGATACTAATAAATTATGAAGGAAAAAATTAAAAAAATTAAAAGTTATCCAGACAACAGACATATATGGCCCATCCGAAGGATACATCCTAAATATCTGTTAGCCGGGGTCACGTGTACAGCCATTTCTCCTTCACTTCCCCTCCCCTCACTTTGTAGACTACTTCAAGCATTTACATTAGCAGTAAAAATGTTTTGGAGGATTAGATATTTCCTACACAGCAGTTAGTATAATGTAAAGAGGTTCCCCTAACATTGTTTAGAGCACCTGTACTGTACACCCCAATATCTTTATTCTTATATAGGAAAATATGGTGACATGTTTTCTTAAAGATATGTATCATCAAGGTAACCTCTTCTTTAAAAACAGACAGCTGATCGCCACCGACTAGAACACCCGGCCGGGGGAGTTTTTGTTGAGCCATATATGGCATCTAATAAGATCAATGGTTAACCATGTAATGCCACTTTTACTTATAACAGAAGGGTGTCGTGAGTCTTTCCTCTATGACAATATGGACAGGGGTTGTTTTGATGAGAAAATCAATTTAAATAACCAATAAGCCAAATTACAAACCAGTTCATCCATCTATAGAAATTTATGATATTAAAGCTTCAGAAGCATAAGTGGAAGATATTTTTATGTAAGGTAACTTAAATTATAAATGTCCTTGAAGGCGATGAGATAAATTGGACAAACTGATATTATAGAGATATATAAATATTCAAAAATGTTCGTCTCAATTGAGTTTTCATAATGTGAAGTAACAGTACTAGCTTCAAATTTAGAACTTGAAAAGTCAACTGTGCCATCTTTATTAAAGATAGCTCAATATACAGTGCTTCACTATGAGCCCAAAGGACTTGATGGAAATCACACAACAAAAAGATCTGAAGATTAAGTCTTTGGAATTATCATCCCTCTAAAGTCCTCATTCTGGAGTTACACACCACAATATAAAGCTGATCCTAACAAATATAGTACTATATGATGGTTGTAAGAAAATGCTCTAAAAATCATTGACTTTAGATGATCCAGTAGATTACTTATTTACCATACAGAAAACGTTCCTTGTGGCTGGCCTGATATCTCCAAGCTTCTCACCGGGAAATCTTTTCAGAAATACCCAATCCCCCTGAAGAATGGTAACAAAGAAAGCATGTTACTGGAAAATTAGCCACAATTTATGTCGAAAAACAAAAATCATCCAAAGAACATCTTCTGTGGACACAAGTCTTGACATCTTGAAGGAAGGATATTTCCACAAAACATACCAGTGTGTGATCAATACATTGTCATAGATAGAGATGAGCGAACTTATGATAAGTTCGGTTCGGCTAGTTCGCCGAATTTCTTGAAAAAGTTTGATTCGGACCGAACCTGTAATTCAAGAAAGCCCATAAAAATCATGTATGGAGCTCCCGTAATGACGGGTGGCTACATGTGTGCACCCGGCATTACGGCAGCGTTGCTAGGCGACGTCAGTAAATAGTCACTGTCCAGGGTGCTGAAAGAGTTAACTGATCGGCAGTAACTCTTTCAGCACCCTGGACAGTGAATTGCGATCACAATATAGAGCAAACTGTAAAAAAAAAAAAAAGAAAAAGACGTTTGTACTTACCGAGAACTTCCTGCTTCTTCCTCCAGTCCTGTCTCCCGGCCGTTTGCCTTGGTGACGTGTCCCTCTTGACATCCCTGGATGACGTTTCAGCCAATGTGACCGCTGCAGCCAATCACAGTCCAATCACATGCTACAGCAGTCACATGGACTGTCGAGTCATCCAGGGATGTCGGGCTGGATGTCAAGAGAGGGACGCGTCACCGTTGCCTTGGTGACGCATCCCTCTTTCGGCATCCAGACCGACCTCCCTGGATGACGCGGCAGTCCATGTGACCGCTGCAGCCTGGGATTGGCCTATCATTGGCTGCAGCCTGTGATCGGCCTGTGATTGGCTGCAGCGGTCACTTGGTCATCCCGGGAGGTCGGACTGGAGGAAGAAGCACGGAGTTATCGGTAAGTAGGAACTTCTATTTTTTTTTACACGTTGATGTATCTTGTGATCGGAAGTCACTGTCCAGGGTGCTGAAACAGTTACTGCTGATCGCTTAACTCTTTCAGCACCCTGGACAGTGACTATCTCCTGATGTCGCGTACCGGAAAATCAGTGACTCATAAGCCGGGTTCGGTCAAAATGTGTTCGGCCGAACCCGGTGAAGTTCGGATTCGCTGCGAACCGAACTTTTCACGATGTTCGGACCGAAACCGAGTTCGGTTGTCCCGGTTCGCTCATCTCTAGTCATAAACCCTATTAGGGAATTTGGGGTTAAAGGCGGGTCCTCTGTTCTAGATCCTCATCTCTTGGTCAGACTGGAGAGTAGTTACACAAAGTGTCTCTCATCTTGGAAGACCTGTCCTGTCCTGCATTTCCCTTACAGCCCATTGTTTTCATTGGGCACCATGTAATGCTTATTTTCCCCTGTGGTGGTGCTGCAGGGAAACTTAACACATACTGACAGGTTTGCCCACAGTAAACATCTGATCGCTGGGGTCGCAGCAGGGAAACACATTGTGATCTGCTTTTAGTCGAGGGACTCTTCTTTCAAGTAGGGATTGTCCAAACTAGACAAACCCTTTAAAGCTCAAATTCTATAATTTTTTCCCACAAAAGTTAAATTGTCAATTTCATGACAAGTGATTGTGACTTTATATCAAAGCCTTTGAAACTCACTATCAATTGACATAGAGTTTAAATTGAAGATCTATCCAGTCACAGTCATGAGGAACACATTTGACAGGTTCCCTTTACTATTTAGTTGATACCAAGAGCTATATTATTGTGACTGATCTAGAAGTCTTCTTATGAAATCCAATTATTGAGAGGACAAGGTTATAATTGCCCTTCGTCAATGATATTCAAAGGTGGAAATAAACTTTGAAAATTGATATTGGTAAATACGTTTGAGTATATCATGGAAAACAGGGAAACAATAGATCTGTAAAGGATCTGCCAGACACAACTTCTGTGTCGACGCCCATAGGTAATCAGTCTGCACCTGCTTCTATGTCTGTGAGACTGACTCCATCTTCCACCACCCAGGATGGCAGGCTTAGGAGTGGGAGAGCCTATGACAGCCTGGCCAGACGGAGCTAGCTCCCGCCCTCTGTCTGTTTATACCTGCCTTTCCTGTTCCTCCTTTGCTTGTGATTCTTCTCTGTTGGTTTCCTGGCCCTGCTGCAGCTTCTTGAACTACCGATCCTCTGCTTGTGATTGATCTTTTCTTTTCTGCTCTCGGGCTCATTTATGATGAGACTGACAAGACTGCCTTTGCCGAGAGTCAGCTGGTGACCTTACATCAGGGTAAGAGACCTGTTGAGGAGTATTGCTCTGACTTTAGGAAGTGGTGCGTAGCTTCTCGGTGGAATGACCCTGCCTTAAGGTGCCAGTTTAGATTGGGTCTGTCGAACGCCCTGAAAGACCTGCTAGTTAGCTATCCCTCTTCTGACTCCCTAAATCAGGTTATGGCTTTAGCGGTACGACTTGACCGACGTCTCAGGGAACGACGACTTGAACGTGTTTGTGTTTTCTCCTCTGACTCCCCCATGATGCCTCCCAAGGTTCCGTTGCTTCGTTCTTCCATGGAAGACTCGGAGGTACCTATGCAACTCGGGACCTCCGTGTCCCCCCAACAACGTAGAGAGTTCCGCAGGAAGAATGGTCTCTGCTTCTACTGTGGGGATGACAAGCATCAAGTGAACAACTGTCCTAGGCGTAAGAATAAGCAGCCGGAAGAACTTCCGCGCCTAAGTTACCATCGGGGAGGTCACTTGGGCGCACAGGTATTTCCCGTAAATATGAAACGTAATAAAATCTTGCTTCCCTTTCAGGTCTCTTTTGGTGGTAGGTCTGCTACCGGCAGTGCCTTCGTGGATTCAGGGTCTTCTGCTAATATTATGTCTGTGGAATTTGCTATGTCTCTAGCTATGCCATTGATTGATTTGCCTAAACCTGTCCCGGTAGTGGGTATCGACTCCATTCCTCTTGCTAATGGTTATTTTACACAGCATACCCCTGTTTTTGAACTCCTTGTGGGCTCCATGCATTTGGAGCAGTGCTCTGTACTGGTGATGCAGGGATTATCATCCGATTTGGTTTTAGGCCTTCCCTGGTTGCAGTTGCATAATCCCACTTTTGACTGGAATACTGGGGATCTTACCAAATGGGGTAATGAATGCATGACGTCATGTTTTCCAGTTAATTCTATTTCTCTCCCTGAGGAGGTGAACACTCTACCTGAGTTTGTTCAGGACTTCGCTGATGTTTTCTCTAAAGAGGCCTCCGAAGTGTTACCACCTCATAGAGAATATGATAGCGCAATTGATTTGGTACCAGGAGCTAAGCTCCCTAAGGGTAGGATATTTAATCTCTCTTGTCCCGAACGTGAAGCCATGAGAGAGTATATCCAGGAATACCTGGCCAAGGGTTACATTCGCCCCTCTACTTCTCCAGTGGGTGCTGTCTTCTTCTTCGTAGGGAAGAAGGATGGTGGTCTTAGGCCATGCATTGACTACCGAAACTTGAATAAGGTCACTGTAAGGAACCAGTATCCCCTTCCTTTGATTCCTGATCTCTTCAATCAGGTTCAGGGGGCCCAATGGTTCTCTAAGTTTGATCTACGGGGGGCTTATAACCTTATCCGCATCAAAGAGGGGGATGAGTAGAAGACTGCGTTTAACACGCCCGAAGGTCATTTCGAATACCTCGTCATGCCCTTTGGGTTGTGTAATGCTCCCGCGGTCTTCCAGAATTTCATAAATGAGGTTTTAAGAGACTACCTGGGGGTGTTTCTTGTAGTGTACCTTGATGACATACTTGTGTTTTCCAAGGACTGGTCCTCCCACATTGAGCATGTCAGGAAGGTGCTCCAGGCCCTTCAGGAAAACAAACTGTTTGATAAGACCGAAAAATGTGTGTTTGGGGTGCAGGAGATACCATTTTTGGGTCAAATCCTCACTCCTCATGAATTCCGCATGGACCCCGCCAATGTCCAGGCTGTGGCGGAATGCGTCCAACCTGCCTCCCTGAAGGCGTTACAGTGCTTCCTGGGGTTCGCTAATTATTACAGGAGATTTATTGCTAACTTCTCGGTCATCGCTAAGCCCCTTACGGATCTCACTCGCAAAGGTGCTGATCTCCTCCACTGGCCTCCTAAGGCTGTCCAGGCTTTTGAGGTCCTTAAGAAGTGCTTTATCTCGGCCCCAGTGCTGGTTCAGCCCAACCAAATGGAGCCATTTATCGTGGAGGTTGACGCGTCCGAGGTGGGAGTGGGGGCTGTCTTGTCCCAGGGTACCAGGTCCCTCACCCATCTCCGCCCCTGTGCCTACTTCTCCAGGAAGTTTTCGCCCACTGAGTAACTATGATATTGGCAACCGCAAACTCTTAGCCATTAAATGGGCATTTGAAGAGTGGCGCCACTTCCTGGAGGGGGCTAGGCACCAGGTTACGGTCCTTACCGACCACAAGAATCTGGTTTTCCTAGAATCTGCCAGGAGGCTAAACCCGAGACAAGCTCGATGGGCGTTATTTTTTACCAGATTCAACTTTTTGGTCACCTATAGGGCTGGGTCTAAAAATATTAAGGCTGATGCACTGTCGCGTAGCTTCATGGCCAGCCCTCCTTCGGAGGAAGATCCTGCTTGTGTTTTGCCTCCAGGTATAATCATTTCCTCTATTGATTCTGATTTAGTCTCTGAAATTGCGGCTGATCAAGGTTCAGCTCCCGGGAACCTTCCTGAGAACAAGCTGTTTGTTCCCCATCAATTCCGGCTAAGGGTACTTAGGGAAAATCATGACTCTGCACTATCTGGCCATCCAGGCATCCTGGGTACCAAGCACCTCATTTCCAGAAACTATTGGTGGCCTGGGTTGCTCAAAGACTTTAAGGCCTACGTCGCTGCTTGTGAAGTTTGTGCTAGGTCCAAGACTCCCAGGTCCCGACCAGCGGGCTTACTGTGTTCTTTGCCCGTTCCCCAGAGACCTTGGACCCATATCTCCATGGATTTCATCACCGATTTGCCTCCGTCTCAAGGCAAGTCGGTGGTGTGGGTTGTAGTAGACCACTTCAGTAAGATGTGCCACTTTGTGCCCCTCAAGAAACTACCCAATGCTAAGACGTTAGCTACCTTGTTTGTCAAACACATCCTGCATCTCCATGGGGTCCCTGTCAATATTGTTTCTGACAGAGGGGTACAATTTGTTTCATTGTTTTGGAGAGCCTTCTGTAAAAAGTTGGAGATTGATCTGTCCTTCTCCTCTGCCCTCCATCCTGAAACTAATGGCCAAACTGAGAGGACTAATCAGTCTCTAGAACAATAATTAAGGTGTTTTATCTCTGACTGTCAATATGATTGGGTCTCATTCATTCTCCTCGCCGAATTTTCCCTTAATAACCGGGTCAGTAACTCGTCAGGGGTCTCCCCCTTTTTCTGTAATTTTGGGTTTAATCCACGGTTCTCCTCCGTTTCACCTGGTAGTTCCAACAATCCCGAGGTAGATGTCGTTCATCGGAAACTGTGCACAGTCTGGGCTCAGGTTCAGAAGAACCTAGAGGAGTCCCAGAGCATACAAAAGACTCAGGCAGATAGAAGACGTTCTGCTAACCCCTTGTTTGTGGTCGGGGATCTGGTGTGGCTATCATCAAAAAATTTGCGCCTTAAAGTCCCGTCCAAGAAGTTTGCTCCCCGGTTTATAGGGCCATACAAGGTAATTGAAGTCCTTAACCCTGTCTCCTTCCGACTGGAGTTGCCCCCGTCTTTTCGAGTACACAACGTGTTTCATGCCTCCCTCCTTAAACACTGCTCCCCGTCCTTGGCTCCCTCGAGGAATCCTCCGGTCCCTGTTCTCACCCCTGAGGGGGTAGAATTCGAGGTGGCTAAGATTGTGGACAGCAGGATGGTCCAAGGCTCCCTCCAGTACCTGGTCCATTGGAGGGGATACGGGCCTGAGGAGAGGACTTGGGTACCCGCCCGGGATGTTCACGCTGGGGTATTGCCCAGGAGGTTCCACCTTCGTTTCCCCAATAAACCAGGTCCTCCTAGAAAGGGTCCCCATAGAAGGGGGGGTACTGTAAAGGATCTGCCAGACACAACTTCTGTGTCGACGCCCATAGGTAATCAGTCTGCACCTGCTTCTATGTCTGTGAGACTGACTCCATCTTCCACCACCCAGGATGGCAGGCTTAGGAGTGGGAGAGCCTATCACAGCCTGGCCAGACGGAGCTAGCTCCCGCCCTCTGTCTATTTATACGTGCCTTTCCTGTTCCTCCTTTGCTTGTGATTCTTCTCTGTTGGTTTCCTGGCCCTGCTGCAGCTTCTTGAACTACTGATCCTCTGCTTGTGATTGACCTTGGCTTTTCTGACCATTCTTCTGCTCTGCGTTTTTGTACCTCGCTCATCTCCTGGTTTTACTCGGCTCGTTCACCTCGCTTGTTGCTCACGGTGTTCCCGTGGGCAACTTCCCCATTTCCCTGCCTTCTTTGTACCCTTGTCTGTTTGTCTGTCGTGCACCTATTGAGTGTAGGGACCGTCGCCCAGTTGTACCCCGTCGCCTAGGGCGGGTCGTTGCAAGTAGGCAGGGACTGAGTGGCGGGTAGATTAGGGCTCACTTGTCTGTTTCCCTACCCCTACATTACAAGATCATTGACAAAACCAAGCCTAACTTTTGACTTAAAACACAACTTGTGCTTTATAATATCAGAAGACCTTGTTCAATACGAAGCATGAAGTGCCAAATAGATTCTTTCATTCATAGGGAGAGCAAAATGCAAAGTAATGCTCTTAGTGTAGAGCCCACTATAATGGCCAATGCTCACCTCATAGACTGCCACGCTTGTGGTATATGGAGTAGCAGCTGACACACTTTTCCCAGATATGGAATGACGTGGGGTCCTTATTTCACTGACACTTTTTCCCAGTATGCTGGACCTGCTATCATCACCCAATTTCTGTGAAAAGACAGCTCGAGATTAAGATTTTGTAGGGTCTTTATACCTTTCCTCCCCTAACTATCCAGTTCTTACCTTTTTGCTCTGGGTGTAGATAAAAACTAAGTCATCTGTGGTAAGAATCATTTTATTAGGACCTTTTATGAGTTTGGTATGCTGAATTCTTCTCCTGCACAGAGAGAAAAAATGGTGTTAATCAAATGCTACACAGTGAGATTGTTCATCTGAAGTCAATATGGCACCACCATTCTCCAGTGGAAGCAGATGACGTTGCTGCAATGGCAAGAATAGCCTATAGGTAATCCCAGCTATGATATTGGGTAGCATTGAGGTATGATATCTTTATGTGCAGACATTTCAACCCAACAGGCACTTATAAAGGGGCTGTCTCAATACAAAAACCCAAGTAAACCACCTCAACTGCAACCCCATCCGTTAGCTGTTATTGCTAAAATAAAGTTAGATAGCCATATATTATAAAAAAAAAAAAGGGTGCCCCTGGAAGACCTGGCACAACCATCTATAATATGGTTCCCATTTATTTGAATGGGTGCCATGCAATATTACACTTCGCAGCTGCTTCATAGGAAATAATGTATAACATGGAGCCCATTCAAATTAATGGCGGACCATGTAATACAGAGTGGGAGCTGCTCTATTTTAGAGGGTCTCTACTCTGTCTAAAAGAGGTCTCAAGCAAGGGACTTCTTTGTATTATATCAATGTGCCCTAATAGACTATATACACAGGGGTTGTAGTCCTGAGACAACCGGTTACTCTAGTCATTTAGCCTTAGTCATCCACAGTAATAATGTCTCTGGAAATATCTTAGCTGGTTTACTTTAGTCAGGGTACAATAAATGTGGCCAACATTAAATCTTGGCCGCGCAGTTATGTCTCTTTACTCAGACTTGGACTGGCGTGTATCTTTATTGAATTGGGGAGAGGGAAATAAGCTCTTGCCAGGGGGACAAAGGATCGGCATGTTGAAATCCAACATGCCATTTCCTTCTTTCCTTCGACATCTGCCAACGAAGGAGGGTCGGGTGCCCCATACACATTAGAATTTTGGCGAGATCGGCTGAGTTTTGTCTAATGTGTATAAGAATCTTTATTTTCATGCAGTTGTTATTTCCCTCCCGTAAATACTCTCCACAGATAAGATCAAATAATTTGCTGATCAAGGTGTGACAGTGAGTACAGAAGGGGAAGGCAGCACAAAGAGACTTTCATGCTTCTAATTCCAAAATACCCCACCCCCAAAACCACCCCTTAAAGTCTTTACCATGTAAATCACTAGTGTTACTATCAATTGTGACTGAAAATGTTAACAACATTCCAACATAGTCTATTCACTCTGATCCACCTATAGACACAAAAACGAAACAGTGACAAACAGGAGGTCTTACCTTATGTAGTAAGCAAGCGAAGCTCCTGTAAGCAAAAAGCTTGTGATGAGAATGAAGATCAGAATAACAAATGCAGGATCCACACCTGTAAATAAAAATCAGGACTCATGAACCCTCAGGACAACTATGCATTAATGCACACAATCCAGAAAGAGCTCTGATTGTTAATCCACTGAGTGAAAAAAGTATCAGATATTTTCATGGTCGCTAGTCAGCTCTTTTGATGTTTGACAAAAGTCATTTGAGAATCTAGTGTGGGGTAAAGTAAAGATTTGATTGTAGGGTCACCAGAGTACCACAGGATCCAGGCTTTGACAGAATAATAGGCCCCAAATAAAATAGTTAATACAAAACTTAAAGTTAAAAGCTATCTCTGGAGCCAATCGCTAGGTTCTTTTTCTTAGCTAAAGGGTTTGCAAATGTAGCAGTGGTCCCCAGGCTCAGGCACATGAGGGGACCTAAAGGTGCCTTTTCCACACAAGCAGAAACCTGTATTATAAATGACAAATGGTAGGTGGGAGGACCTGTTACAGATTTTACATTGAGGCCCAGGAGCTTCAATTTATTCCTCTGATATAACCTAATAGACCTTATTGAAATGTCCTAATAACAATTGAATAACTAAGTCTCTAAATAATTTCTAAATATTTTTAGAAATGGAATAATTTACATTTTTAAAAATAATCATTTAACGCATAAAATATGTGCAAAAATGTCCCCAATTGTATAAAATGTCTCTTGTTGTATAGGTCTTTGTACCTACTGGGCGCTAAAAGGGCTAGTGTACATTCAGAAAACTTTCGATATGTCACAGAGACATATCAGTAGTTTGGACCGGTTCGGTTCCGGGTGCTGCTACGCACCTTCAGGTGTGATCAGCGCTCAACGTCTATGTGAGCCATCTTCAGCCCATCAAGGAGCACCGATCACAGCTGAAGATGCTTCTGCCCCTCAAGGGGCAGATAAGGGGCAAACTTCTGATACTGTACATCTCTATGACATATTAAAGTATGCTGAAAGAGCATTTACTCTTTAAGGAAATAATAACCTATGAAGTTAGCCATCAGTAGTAAGTTACACAATGGCATACCTCCAATGCAGATTGAGCTCCGGTCAAACCAACAGTCAGAGTCAGTGCCAGGATGATAATGGTATGGAAAATGAATTTTCCTCAAGTAATGTAGGTCTCCGGTAGCTGTATTAATAGTGTATACAGGGGTGAGTATCCTGCTATCTCCATCTGTATCCAGGATGACATATGGTGTCTGAGAGTCCCCATCTTCATCCAAGTTTAGCGGGTAGCCAAATCCTTCCACCTGTAGGTTCCCAACATGTCTTGCAATGGATGTAGCTGTCACTTTCTGTCCTGCTCGATAAGTCCTTTCAATGACTCTGGCCATAAGGTAAACAGAGTTGTAGATGGTTGCAAAGAGTGGTGACACCTAGATGTAGGCAGACATCATGGACATAAATTAATATATCTCAACCTTGTAAGGTGATATGGTGGAATTAGAACAAATTAGTACTATTGAATAACATTGAAACAAATATGAAATTATCTCTCTCTTATAAAGACAAGTACTGATTACCTCCATTGGATCGATATCTCGTGGAACTTCATCATTGGCCTTTGCATCTTGGAAAGTATCATAAAAGTTGCCATGCTGAGATGTGATGGTGACAGTAAGGACAGCATCGTATGCACGTCGTAGTTTAGTATTGTTGGTAAAGACAGGAAAAGGGCGGTCATATGGAAGACTGTACAAAAGAGTGTCATAGGGAATAAAAACTGTTGTACCATCTGTCATGCGAAGTTCATGAGCTATTTCTAGAAGATGACGTTGATGCTCTCCACCAATCAAGACGGAGTGCATGCACATGACCACCACTGCAGAAGATGAAATAAATGATGTACTAGTTATATAAATTGCCTGTTTTAGCCATTTTTTGTGTTTTACTCTCCTATAATAGCAGGACACCAACATATACCAAAGGCTTGTGCCCCGCAATATATTTAGTAATATTAGAAGGTGAATTAAAGGAGTGGTAAACCAAAAGGAGAAGAAAGGGAAATTAAAACAGAAAACATACCTACATACAGTATATATCAAGAAAATAAAACAACTCACCTCTCACTCTGCGCCGTCTTTTTACCCTCTTTAATGCTTCCCTTGCCCCATTTGCCCCCTCTTCCATGGTAACTACTGGTCCGACTGGAAGGCCCCAGTTACGTAGAGCATCAGCTAGCTCCTTGCCAGCTCCAACCCAATGCTCTTGTGGGGCCATTATAACAGCTACACCAGCCCAGTGAAAGAAACTTAACACAGAATAAATAATGTGAACTGGATGTGGAAGGGGGGTCAGAACTCCAAGGCAAGACCAAGACAGCATTGGTTTGTTCCAACCTTTCGCAAGTAGGCTTGCAGCAGAACAATAGGCAGGGTTGGCTGGTCCAACAAAAGCAGCTACTGAATGTTCCATAAGAGAAAAGGCTGCAAATGCACGGGGTGCAGAACATCCTTGGGTCAATAAGACTTGGTCAAACCAAATACCAGATGCAAGTCTATGGTCTGAGTTTAAGTCAGAAATTGCCAGGCGAGCTGCCACATTTGGGAGAGCCTTTGCTATCAATGGGTCACATGTCCAAGGACCCACTAAGCCAATTCGAAAGGTGGCTGCCAAATTTGTGTTTGGTAAGATGAATAAAATGAGAAAATATAACACATTTGAAGATGATAGTGTCCACCTTGGATGGTTTGAAAGGAAAAGTAAAGATATTGGATGAGGCATGATGTCAGCACAATTTCAAAGAAGGGTGGAAGTCATCATGAATGTAGTCTTGTAAATTCTTGGCTATTTGCGTCAGAATTTTGGAGATGAGAGAACAGCAAGGAAAGATTAAAGTGAAAAGACATATAAATTACAGGTTTTAGGACATTGTAATATAAATATTTGAGGATTAGCAGTCATGGCCCTATAAACGAATACTTGATGCCTAGATCCGAGGATTTTCCCTTCAAAGGCTACAGAGAGGTCAAGTAGGATTTGTCCAACCTTATCATAATCACATCTGATTTGTGACAACAGTAGAATCATGGATTACCACTTTTCTAGTATTTATGGATAGTAAATACAGAACCCTTTCTTGAAACACATGGTTCAGCAAACAAAAACTCTAAATGACTATTATATAACAAATTATTATTCCATTATGGGACATATAAGCTTGATCTTTTAGGATATTTTCTCTTATATATATAGTCACTATTAAATTATAGTCATTTATTCTAAATAATTATGAAAAAAAAATGCAATTTTACTAAAAAGATTCTTTACCTTAAAAAATCTACCAAAAACATTTTCATTATGTTAGATTGAACGTCTGTGTCATAAACACTAACCTGGACATCCTTGGTTTTGATTTGAATCATTGACATGGTTGATTTTCCTAGTTGTTTGGAATGCTGAAGATTCCTAGAGATCCAAAGATCCGTGTAGCGACAAGAAGATGGAGAGAGTCGGAGAGACACCTAATCCTGATCTTTAATCTGCTTTTTTTTTCCTTACCCTATCTTCTACTTATAGGACAGTTCTTTTTCTTCTCTCTCCTCCTTCTAATCTCTCCTCCTTCTCTATCTACTGTCACATTCTCTAGTTCTTCTACTTATTTGTTCGATTGTCTGCTATCTTTCGATACATTTAGACTTTATTGTCTACATCATCTGCTGACATCTTATTGTTTGTCTTTCTAATCTCAGTCCCTAATGTGACTTCAAAAACGAGAATTGTTTTCCTGTAAAGTACCAGCTCTCAATCATTTAAAAATATTTTTCCACTGACTATCGGTCCAATATCTGTGAAAGGTCCTCTTTGGCTGATATTCTTGCTTTTCTTCATAGTCGAATGTCAGGGCTCTTTCTCCACCTGTCACACTAACCCCCTCTGTACCAATTCTCTCAGAACTCATTAAGCTGATTAGCCAAAGCACTGTTGAAGGGGGGTAAAGATTAGGTCACCTCTTACTGTGTGCTAGAATAGCGTCCACCCTCAGAGGTCTGTAGGTTTTTATTCTAGAGAGGAGGCGTGAGCGATAGCTGTGTACTTTATACTATAAAGAGGAGAGTGAGAGTTAGGCGTACATATTTTTGCGGGGGGAGAGCTGATAAAACCATATAAAGTAGAATGACAAATAATTGTGTATATTGATGAGAAAAAGAAAGTGACATACAATTGTGTACGGAGTTACAACACAATTCTCTCAACCCCTTACAGCTCAACAATTTAGTCTCCTGACTCTTATATAAGCATTAGAATGACGTACCCAGTCTCCATTGGTAGGAAATATATGGCCTCATATACCACCTATCCAGGGATGTAGATGTAGGGCAGTCGTACACAACTTGTGCCCCGAATGGCGGCTTTGAGCCATAAATTCACAGACGTGTCCTTTGGCAGCCACATCCTATACCTTATTGATGGCACCATTATTGGAGGTATATTGTGTCTGGCGCATTATTGTACTGTGGGGCTGTATGAGTTCTATTTTATGCAGTGTATTAGAGCACTGCAGGGAAAACTGTTACTGTGTTATGTCTTGTGTAGATCATGACCATCGGTTTTATCCAGAATGCTTCTATTCCATCTGAGATATTTATTGCATATCCACAAGATATTCCATAAATGTCTGATCGGTTCAGCACAGAGAAGAGACAAGCTAGAGAGGTGGCTGAGCATGTGCGACTTTCTCCTTTGTAGTTTATATGAGTTATGACATGCCCAGAATGCATGTGCAAATATGGCAAGAAGAAAAATCCCATGATCAACTTCCCAACTCCACTATATAGTGCTCAAACCAAATAGAAAGGTATTGCTTACAATAACTATACTCCATGAATACTCATAAGTGCAGAACAATATATCATCTACCCTAAACTGCATACATGTCCTACAATCTGCTTCTAAGATGAGACACGTGGGAGATTTAGAAGACTATGCAAGTTGTGAAGTCAATCAGACCTCGGTTACCTCATATGCAGCCAATCTTGAACACACAGTGGTTTTAACCACTTCCAGCCGCAGCCATTTTTCAGATTTTCATTTTAGTTTTTTCCTCCCTACCTTCCAAAAGCCATAACTTTTTTACTTTTCAGTCGATATAGTCCTATGAGGGCTTGATTTTTGCGGGACGAGTTGTAGTTTTTCATAGCACCATTTATTGTGCCATATAATTTACTAAGAAACAGGGAAAAAATTATTTGTGGGGTAGAAAATGAAAAAAACAGCTATTCCTCCATTGTTTTTTTGCGCTTCGTTTTTATGGAATTCACTGTGCAATTAAAACAACATGTTTACTTTATTTTGTGGGTCAATACAATTATAGTAATACCAAATATATATAGTTTTTTTTTATCTGACTAATGTTTACTAGTCCCCCTAGGGGACTTGAACCAGCGATTGTTAGATATATCATGATTCTGATAGGCTTCTATTAAGCCCTTAATAGGAGAACAAAGATGGCGGACCTGGGGACCTTCATTAGGCCCCCAGGCAGCCATTGCAAACATCGCCACCCCGTAATTGCAATGAGCTGTTAGAGGGGGTCGCCACCCTCTTTCTAACGATTTAAACACTGCGGTCGCTATTGAGAGAGGCATTTAACGAGTTAAACGAGCGGGATCGCGCTCAAGCGCGATCCTGCTGGTTACTCTGAAGTGTCGGCTGTAACATACAACCGACATCCGCATCGCATGGAGCGGGTTCACTCTTTGGCGTATGAATATGTCAAATGTTGGCAAGGGGTTAAAACTGGGATCTGGACATTAACATCTGTATCTTCATGAGGGCATTAAAGTTGAGCAACTAAAGTGTTACTTCCTGGTCTTTTGAGAAGCGAGTCAGAAGGATACAGTAAAGGTATTTATCAAGGTTCCATGGTGTAATGGTTAGCACTTTGGACTCTGAATCCAGCGATCCGAGAGGGTGGAACCTGGCGTTTGTTATTTCTTTGACCTTCTATAATATGAAAACAAATGATATAATTAGTTAAGGAGGTGGCTGTGCATGTGCCACTTTCTCCTTTATAGTTTATATGTTATTTGCAAGTGCAAATATGGCAAATATGGCAAGTACAGACGTAAAGAATAAAACACAACACTACTGTAACAAATCCTCGTTAGTATAGTGGTGAGTATCCCCACCTGTCACGCGGGAGACCGGGGTTCAATTCCCCGACGGGGAGGTTTGTCCTTTTCATCCACCTGAATATAATAAACAGAGTTTTTAAAAAAAAATGTCGTAACCAAACATCACCAAACATATATATTTTGTGACAATAAATTTCCTTTATAAAATTCACTTACAACATGGAGTACAGGAAAAATTTAGCATTTTACACGTCAAAGAATTGACCCGACTTTCTATTTACACAACGCATTTTTAAATTACGCTCATGTAAAAAAAACACAGGATGTACTTATGGCCAGTGGCGTAACTATCGCCGTAGCAGCCGTAGCGGCTGCTACGGGGCCAACGGCATGAGGGGGCCCATGTCGCCCGCCGGCACGGGCCCCCACCATGGCCGGAGGCTCTGCTACAGCGCGACGCCTCTTAACACTACGGCAGAGCAGGGAGGTATCTCCCCGCTCTGCCATTAAACAAAAGACATGTATCCCCTATCCACAGGATAGGGGATACATGTGTGATCGCTGGCAGCGATAGGGAGAACGAAGGACTGAAAGTCCCCTGAAGTTCTCCATCACAAACCTCGGACTTCCGGGGTCTGTGTCGGCAGCTCCGTAGAAATGAATGGAGCGCTTGTGCGCATGCGCAACCAGAGCTCCTTTCATTTTTATTGAGCTGCGCAGACGCCGGAAGTCAGAGGTTAGTCATGGAGAACTTGGGGGACTTTCAGTCCCCCGTTCTCCCTATCGCTGCCAGCGATCACACATGTATCCGCATTGTATGTCGCATTTTTTTGGGGGGTTGTGGTCGCTGTATGGCGTTCCCTACAGGGGGGGGGGCTGTATAGCGTTCCCTACAGGGGGGAGCTGTATGGCGTTCCCCACAGGGGGGGGCTGTATGGCGTTCCCTGCAGGGGGGGCTGTATGGCGTTCCCTACAGGGGGGGCTGTGTGGCGTTCCCTACAGGGGGGCTGTGTGGCGTTCCCTACAGGGGGGCTGTGTGGCGTTCCCTACAGGAGGGGGCTGTATGGCGTTCCCTGCAGGGGGGGGCTGTATGGCATTCCCTGCAGGGGGGGCTGTATGGCGTTCCCTGCAGGGGGGGCTGTATGGCGTTCCCTGCAGGGGGGCGATGTGGCGTTCCTTACAGGAGGGGGCTGTATGGCGTTCCCTGCAGGGGGGGCTGTATGGCGTTCCCTGCAGGGGGGGCTGTATGGTGTTCCCTGCAGGGGGGCTATATGGTGTTCCCTACAGGGGGGGCTGTATGGCATTCCCTACAGTGGGGGCTGTATGGCGTTAGCAGAAGCCGGAAGTCAGAGGTTAGTCATGGAGAACTTGGGGGACTTTCAGCCCCCCGTTCTCACTATCGCTGCCAGCGATCACACATGTATCCGCATTGTATGTCGGATTTTTTTGGGGGGTTGGGGTCGCTGTATGGCGTTCCCTACAGGGGGGGCTGTGTTGCGTTCCCTACAGGGGGGGCTGTGTGGCATTCCCTACAGGGGGGGCTGTGTGGTGTTCCCTACAGGAGGGGGCTGTATGGCGTTCCCTGCAGGGTGGGGGGCTGTATGGCGTTCCCTGCAGGGGGGCTGTATGGCGTTCCCTGCAGGGGGGGGCTGTTTGGTGTTCCCTGCAGGGGGGGCTATATGGTGATCCCTACAGGGGGGGGGATGTATGGTGTTTCCTACAGGGGGGGCTGTATGGCATTCTCTACAGTGGGGGCTGTATGGCGTTAGCGCCATACAGCCCCCCCTGTAGATAACGCCATACAGTCCCCCCTGTAGATAACGCCATAGAGCCCCCTGTAGGGAACGCCATACAGTCCCCCCTGTAGATAACACCATACAGTCCCCCCTGTAGATAACGCCATACAGTCCGCCCTGTAGATAACGCCATACAGTCCACCCTGTAGATAACGCCATACAGTCCCCCCTGTAGATAACGCCATACAGTCCCCCCTGTAGACAACGCTATAGAGCCCCCCTGTAGGGAACGCCATAGAGCCCCCCTGTAGGGAACGCCATACAGTCCCCCCCTGTAGATAACTCCATACAGTCCCCCTGTAGATAACGCCATACAGTCCCCCCTGTAGATAACGCCATACAGCCCCCTCTGTAGATAACTCCATACCGTCCCCCATGTAGATAACGTCTTACAGCCCCCCCTGTAGATAATGCCATACAGACCCCCCTGTAGATAACGCCATACAGACCCCCTGTAGATAACGCCATACAGACCCCTCTGTAGATAACTCCATACAGTCCCCCCTGTAGATAACGCCATACAGTCCCCCCTGTAGATAACACCATACAGGCCCCCCTGTAGATATCTACAAAGGGGGCTGTATGGCGCTATCTACAGAGGGGTCTGTATGGTGTTCTCTAAAGGGGGGACTGTATGGAGTTATCTACAGAGGGGTCTGTATGGCGCTATCTACAGAGGGGGCTGTATGGCGTTCTCTACAGGGGGGACTGTATGACGTTATCTATAGGGGGGGCTGTATGGCGTTATCTACAGGGGGGACTCTGTATGGCGTTATCTACAGGGCGGGCTGTATGGTGTTATCTACAGGGGGGCTGTATGGTGCTATCTACATGGGGGGGCTGTATGGCGTTATCTACAGGGGGGCTGTATGGTGTTATCTACAGGGGGGACTGTATGGAGTAATCTACAGGGGGGGGACTGTATGGCGTTCTCTACAGGGGGGCTCTATGGCGTTATCTACAGGGGGGACTGTATGGCGTTATCTACAGGGGGGACTGTATGGCGTTATCTACAGGGGGGACTGTATGGCGTTATCTACAGGGGGGCAGTAAAAAAGGCACTATCTACAAGGGGGGGTTGTGTAACACCCAGGGGAGGGGGGGGGCCCAGTCAAAAGTTTGCTATGGGGCCCAGTCTTTCCTAGTTACGCCCCTGCTTATGGCGCTCTTTCCCATTGATTTGAATGGGAAGCTTAATCAAGCGATTTTTGAGGCGTATTTCGGCGTGTAAAATGCACCTTATTACTTGTCAAAAAAACGCTGTGTGAACACTCCATTTCATTTCAAACACTGCTATAAAACCTGTATACCTTCATATAACCTCACACACCTCCATAAATTCAGTTAAAATCTGGGTGGGACCTGATTTTTTTTTTTTTTTAAATGACCAGCCAAAAGACACATTTTTTTAACCCCTTCAGGGACTGAGCCAGTTTAGAGCTTTATGACGAAGCCAGATTTGTGTTATTAAAAATAGTTATTAAATCGTACCTCTATACCAGATGAAATATAATACTGTTACTGAACACAACTCATTATTATAAGACCAATATTACCAATAATAACACAATATAAGGTCCAAATAATAGAACCAAACCATAACCATATAGTGACTAAATAATACCCCTATACTGTTACTGAATATTACTGCCACACCATAACCACAAAGGGACTGAATAATACCCCCATACTGTTACTGAATAATGACATCACACCATAGCCACATAGTGACTGAATAATACCCCTGTACTGTTACTGAATAATACCGCCTCACCATAACCACATAGTGACTGAATAATACCCCCATACTGTTACTGAATAATACCGCCACACCATAACCACAGAGTGACTGAATAATACCCTATACTTTTACTGAATAATACCGCCTCACCATAACCACATAGTGACTGAATAATACCACCATACTGTTACTGAATAACACCGCCACACCATGTTTAATTAAACAGCACTGGATCAAATTCTACAGTTTTTGCTGGGTTTGTACCGTGTGCTGCCACGTGAATCCGTGCGCAGTCCAAATCTGGACATACATACTGGTGAGCTGGAGGAATCCTTCTATATTTTCTAATACCACCATGCTGTTACTGAATAATACCGCCACACCATAACCACATAGTGACTGAATAATACCCCCATACTGTTACTGAATAATACTTCCGCACCATAACAACATAGTGACTGAATCATACCCTCATACTGTTACTGAATAATACCCCCATACTGCTACTGAATAATACCTCCACACCATAACCACATAGTGACTGAATAATTCTACCATACTATTACTGAATAATACTGCCACACCATAACCACATAGTGACAGAATAATACTTCCATACTGTTACTGAATAATACCGCCACACCATAGCCACATAGTGACTGAATACCCCCGTACTGTTACTGAATAATACCCCCTTGTGTATAGTGCCACACAACCCCTCCTTGTATAAAGAGCCACACAGCCCCCTTGTATACAGTGCCACACATCAATAAGCACCTTTCAAGCATGGAAGCGGTGCGATGACATCATGGCGCCGCTAGCGTAATTGAAAGGCTCTGATTGGCGGGGCAAGTCATTTTGCTCCGCCATTCAACGTCATTGTAATGCGCCTAATGGTCGGGCACAGAACGTGCCCGTCTATCCAGCGCTAATGCTTGTATTTGTATCTGCGTGCTATAGATGCAGAAACAATTACTGCAAGAGGGGGTGGCAGTCGCTAGCACCGGGGCCCCCTCCGGTGCTAGCAACGCCCCCCGGCATGAGAGGGCATGTGTTGCCCGGCCAATACAAATTAAAGCCTCGGCGGCGTGGGCCCCGTAGTAGCGTCGCTACCGCTGTAGAAGCCATAGCGGCTGCTAGCCGTGCCACCAGGCATATAGGGTGCGTGTTGGTGGGCGGTACAGGGCCTCAAGCCTGGGCCCTGTAGCAGCCGCTATGGCTGCTACAACGGTAGTTATGCCACTGGGCAATTGCCCAGTTTGCTCCCACCTAACGCCGGCCCTGTTGGTGACTAGCAGAAAGGAGCACAAAGCAAATGATGAAGATCTGGTAAGGCTCTTAGAAGATATCTACAGAGTCTGAAGACATCCTGTGTACTTTGTACTATAAAGAGGAGAGTGAACGTTAGGTGTACATATTTTTGAGGGGAAGAGCTGTTAATACCATATAAAGTAGAATGACAAATAATTGTGTATATTGATGAGAAACAGAAAGTGACAGAAAATTGTGTACGGAGTTACAACACAAATATCTCAACCATGAAGCAACATCATATAACCAACTGATGGCACCAGTACTGGAGGCATTTTGTGTCTGGCACATTATTGTACTGTGGGGCTGTATGAGTTCTATTTTATGCAGTGTATGGGAGCAATTCAGGGAAAACTGTTTGGCTGGGTTCACACACACTATTTACGGACGTAATTCGGGCGTTTTAGCCCCGAATTACGTCCAAAAATGTGGCTCAAAAGCGTCGGCAAACATCTGCCCATTCATTTGAATGGGTCTTACGATGTTCTGTGCCGACGGTCATTTTTTTTACGCGCCGCTGTCAAAAAGCGGCACCGTAATTTTAGCTGTAATGGACGCTGCCGTGTGAACATACCCGTAGGGCCTGCCGGAATGGTGACGAACGGAAAGCATTAGCGATGTTTCCGTCACCATTGAGCTCAATGGTGACTGAAACGGAAGCTGTGCTGTCACTCTCACTTTCCGTTGCGGGGTTCACCCGACGGAACCATCCGACGGAACCCCGGAACGGAAATGTGAACAGGCCCTTACTGTGTTATGTCTTGTGTAGATCTTGACCATCAGTTTTATCCAGAATGCTTCTATTCCATCTAAGATATTTATTGCATATCCACAAGATATTCCATAAATGTCTGATCAGTTCAGCACTTCAGAGAGGAGACAAGTTAGAAAGGTGGCTGATGATATATTATTATCCTACAATGTCACATTTGAGACACGTGGGAGATTTAGAAGACTATGCAAGTTGGGAAGTCAATCAGACCTCAGTTTGCCTCATATGCAGCGAATCTTGAACACTCAGTGGTTTCAAAACTGGGGTCTGATCATGAACATCTATATCTTCATGAGGGCATTAAAGAGACTCTATCACCACATTATAAGTGCCCTATCTCCTACATAAGGAGATGGGCACTATAATGTAGGTAACAGCAGCAGGGGCGTAGCTAAAGGCTCATGGCTCCCGATGCAAAAGTTTTTATTGTGCCCCCCACCGCAAAATTCTCATGGCCGACGGTCCGCAGCTTTCAGCTGCATCGCTGGGTCTCCTAAGTGACCCAACAATGCAGCACTAGCAGCTGCGGGCGTCACTAAGAACTTAAAATGTCAGGGGAAATAGCCCCAATACATATGTGTCCGTCCTAAAAAAATGTATGTGTGTATAGGAGACAGTATATCTATAGCACTACAACCCCATCAACTATGGATAGGATTAGATACATTGGCTCAGCAGACAGTATCACACGATAGAATTAGATACAGTGGCCCAGCAGACAGTATCACACATGATAGGTTTAGATATAAGGCCCAGCAGACCGTATCACACATGATGGGATTAGATACATAGCTCAGCAGAGAGTATCACACGATAGGATTAGAGACAGGGGCCCAGCAGGCAGTATCACACATAATAGGATTAGATATAAGGCCCAGCAGACCGTATCACACATGATGGGATTAGATACACAGCTCAGCAGACATTATCACACATGATAGGATTAGATACACTGGCTCAGCAGACAGTATCACACATGATAGGATTAGATATAAGGCCCAGCAGTTTCACACATGATGGGGTTAGATAAACAGCTCAGCAGACAGTATCACACATGATAGGATTAGGTACAGTGGCTCAGCAGACAGTATCACACATGATAGGATTAGCTATAAGGCCCAGCAGACAGTTTCACACATGATGGGATTAGATACATTGGCTCAGCAGACAGTATCACACATGATAGGATTAGATACAGTGGCTCAGCAGACAGTATCACACATCATTAGATATAAGGCCCAGCTTGCTGACATTGCGGCGACAGCACTGGACGCAGGAAAGGTAAGAATAATAATTTGGTTCTTTATGTGTTACTGATTATTTTTGTGTGTTTGTGTTTTTTTACAAAATCGGTTGTTGGACTACTTCAATGACAGCGTTTTTTTATTCTCAATAAAATGGTTAATGGGGGTTGTTTTTTTATTTCAATAAAATATTTTTTCTATGTGCTTGAATTTTTTTAAACGTTATTATCACCGCCTTAGTAATGGCCGCTGGCTGATTGACAACCCCCATTACTAAGGCGGGGCTTAATGTTAGCAGGTGCAGAGGCTATCACTAACCCCCATTATTACCTCGGTACCCACCGCCACCAGGGGTACTGGGAAGAGCCGGGTACGAACCAGTACCCGACCATCTGTAGTGACGGTCAGGCACCGGGTCGGCCTCAGGCTGGTAGTATTAGGCTGGGGAAGGCCAAAAACAGTGGCCCTTCCCACCCTGGTTTAGCTTTAGTATTTTTACTTTAGACCAAGTGGGCGTTGTACAGAGGAGTGTATGACGCTGACCAATCAGCGTCATACACTTCTCTCCATTCATTTACTCAGCGCATAGTGACACTGCGTTGTTCACTATGTGCTGTCTTATACTGACATATTAATGTTACTGAAGTGTTTAGACAGTGAATAGACGTTCCTTCCAGACAGGACGGGATGTCTATTCACAATCCCGGCACTTCGCTAACTTTTCTGTGGTACTTACAGCAGAGCAAAGCGTAACATCGCTGTAACCTGTCATTTACAGCGTGATCTCGCAAGATTACGCTTGCTCTGCTGTAAGTACCACAGAAACGTTAACGAAGTGCCGGGATTGTGACTAGACATCCCGTCCTGTCTGGAAGGAATATCTATTCACTGTCAAAACACTTCAGTAACGTTAATCTATCAGTATAAGACAGCACATAGTGAACAACACAGTGTCACTATGCTCTGACTAAATGAATGGAGAGAAGTACATGACGCTGATTGGTCAGCATCATACACTCCTCTGTACAACGCCCACTTGGTCTAAAGTAAAAACACGCCCACTTGGGCATTAAGAAACGAATTAGCATATAGCTAAAATCACTCCTAACATGGTAAAAATAGATTGCTTTTCTAAATAAAAAGCACTGCTGTCACCTACATTATAGCGCCGATCATATTATGTAGGAGATAGGGCACTTATAATGTGGTGACAGTCTCTTTAAAGTTGAACAACTAAAGGGTTACTTCCTGGTCTTTCGAAAAGGGAGTGAGTTGCATACAGAAAAAGCATTTATCAAGGTTCCATGGTGTAATGGTTAGCACTCTGGACTCTGAATCCAGCGATCCGAGTTCAAATCTCGGTGGGACCTGGCTTTTTTTTTCCTTGACCAGACTTCTATATTATGAAAACAAATGACATTCTTAGTTAGAGAGGCCCCTTTGAATGTGCCACTTTCTCCTTTATAGTTTATATGAGTTATGACATGCCCAGAATGCATGTGCACATATGGCAAATAGAATAAATCCCTGCATCAACTTCCCAACTCCACTATATAGTTCTCATACCCTGTAATATAATGAGAAGAATAACACACAGACATCTTGTAACAATTCCTGTCATGCGGGAGACAGGGGTTCTGCGACAGGGAGGTTTTTCTATTCATATACATAAATATAATAAACAGAATTGCGAAACAAAAACGTGTCGTAACAGCAAAAAAAAATATTTTGTTTTACCAGAAAGTTTTCTATTTTGTGACAATAAAATTCCTTCATAACCTTCACTTACAACATTAACTACAGGAACATTTGGAGCATTTTACACATCAAAGAATTGACCTGACTTTCTTTTTACATGATGCGTTTTTTAATTACGCTCGTGTAAAAAAAAGCATGACATACTTATGGCGCGCATTCCCATTGATTTGAATGGGAAGCTTAATCAAGCGCTTTTTGAGGCGTATTTCAGTACGTAAAACACACCAAATTACTGGTCAAATAAACGCTATGTGAACAAGGCCTTAAAGGGGTATTCCGGAACTAAAAAATTACATTTATTTAAATAAAACAATGAAAAAGATATAACTTTCCAATGTACTTACGTTTCATCAGATGGCTGTAGCGTCGTATATCCTCCTCCGTCGCCGTCCCCTTAGCAATGCAAAATCTGCACTTCCTGTGCAGACCCGTCCATTTGGTCTTCTGCCTTGCTTCCGGTTTCCGGCTTTCACACTGTACGGTTACGTCAAAAATGACGTAACCGTACCACGTGCTTCTTTATTGAATTAGAGCATGCGTGGTGAACACACTCCACCGCGCATGCTCTGTGAAATTATGTGGCTGCGTCTTCAGCGGCCGTGTATATTACACTGCGCATGCGCAAGGTTGAAGGTGTGTAGCGGTGTGTATACGAAGTTGCAGGAATAACGGCCGTTTCGGCCGTCTTCCCGACAGGTGCAGGAGCTGTGACAGCTGCTGTCTCGTACAGCAGCTGCCGCAGCTCCTACAGCGGGGACCGATCGCTGTGTCCCCGCTGTCTAACCCCTTAAAAGCCGCGTTCTATAGAGATCGCGGGTTTTTAGGGGTTAAGTTACCATCGCCTGCCTGCTACACGATAGCGGCCGGCGATGGTTACTATGGCAACCGGACACCAAACAAAGGCGTCCGGCTATGCCATCGACGGAAGCCTAGTGGGTCCTGACAAAGTCAGGACCCACTATGCTTGCTGTCAGTGAATAGCTGACAGTTCTAATACACTGCACTACGGATGTAGTGCAGTGTATTAGAATAGCGATCAGGGCCTCCTGCCCTCAAGTCCCCTAGTGGGACAAAGTAATAAAGTAAAAAAAAAAGTTAAAAAAGATGTGTAAAAATAAGAAATTAAAAGTTAAAAAAATCCCCCTTTTTTTCCCTTATCAGTCCTTTTTTATTAATAAAAATATATAAATAAACGATACATAATTGGTATCGCCGCGTCCGTAACGGCCTGAACTACAAAATTATTTCGTTATTTATCCCGCGCGGTGAACGCCGTAAAAGAAAATAATAATATACCGTACCAAAATCACAATTGTTTGGTCACTTCACCTCCCAAAAAATGTATTAAAAATAGATCAAAAAGTTGCATTTACCGAAAAATGGTCCTGATGGAAACTACAGTTCGTTACGCAAAAAATAAGTCCTCGCACGGCTTTATTGATGGAAAAATTATAAAGTTCTGGCTCTTAGAATAAGGTAACAAAAAGTGAATGATTTTTTACAAAACGTATTTTATTGTGCAAACGCCATAAGACATAAAAAAACTATAAACATCTGGTGTCACCGTAAGGCCGAGTTTACACGAGCGTGTGCGTTTTGTGCAAGCAAAAAGCGCGGCGTTTTGCGTGCGCAAAAAGCACTTAACAGCTCCGTGTGTCAGCCCTTTATGATGCGCGGCTGCGTGCTTTTCGCGCAGCCGCCATCATTATGACACTCCGTTTGGATGTTTGTAAACAGAAAAGAACGTGGTGCTTTTCTGTTTTCATTCATCCTTTACAGTGCTGTTGCGTGAATCACGCGCGTCCCACGGAATTGCTTCCGTGCGACATGCGTGGTTTTCACACACCCAATGACTTCAATGGGTGCGTGATGCGCGAACAGCGCACAAATATAGGACGTCGTGCGTTTCACGCAGCGGACATACGCTGCGTGAAAATCACGTACCTGTCTGCACGGCCCCATAGAGTAACATAGGTCCCTGCGACGCGCGTTGCAAAAACGTATAATACGCTCGTGTAAATGAGCCCTAATCGTATCGCCCCATAGAATAAAGTGAATATGTCATTTATAGCGCACGGTGAACGCTGTAACAAAAATAGAATTAAAAAACAATAGAATTGCTGTTTTTTAGTCACCACGCCACTTAAAAATAGAATAAAAACTGATCAAAAAGCTGCATGCACCCCAAGAAAACTACAATGTATTCCTCAAGTGGTCTAGTTTCCAAAATGGGATCACCTTTTGGGGGTTTCCACTATTTTGGTACCACAAGACCTATTCAAACCGGACATGGTGCCTAATAAAAAGGCGGCCTCAAAATCCACTAGGTGCGCCTTTGCTTCTGAGGCCGGTGCTTCAGTCCATTACCGCCCGAGGGCCACATGTGGGATATTTCTACTGCAGAATCTGGACAATAAGTATTGAGTTGCGTTTCTCTGGTAAAACATTTTGTGCATAAACTTTCTAAATGCTGTTGTGAATACTTTGAGGGGTCTAGTTTCTAAAATGTCGTGTTTCATAGGGGTGTCTAATATATAGGCCCCTCAAAGCCACTTCAGAACTGAACTGGAAGCCCAAAAAAAATAATTAGGCAATACTTCGCTTCTATACGAACTAGTTAGCGATTCACAGTGTGATGAAGTAAGGGGAAGCAGCGCTTATACGAGCGGTGCACCCCCTTCAAACAGCCGATGACTTTTCAGTTCACAGGTAGCAGAGTTACATGATGGGGAATTTGTTTTCCTGTTGTGTAACTCTGCTACCTGTCAATGGAAAAATCAGCTGCCAGAGTGAAAAATGTTTCCACACAGAGGAGTACCGCAAAGAAACACCTGGGAATCAGACATGATGGACTAACATTTTTCCCTGTGGTGGATGACTTTTCAGTTGACAGGTAGCAGAGTTACATGAAGGGGAATTATTTTTCATCGATGGCTAGTTAGGAGCGCTGCTTCCCTTTAGTTTTTTCTTGCTCACTGTGAATCTCCGACACAGGATGCAGCGGCGATCCACAGGTATTGCTCCTTTTATCCCAATTCACATGTTAGAATTCAATTTTTTTTATTTTATATATATATATATATATATATATATATATATATATATATAATACAGTATTTAAAGCTAAGACTGTATAAACAGTTAATATACATTTAGAAAACGTATAATTATAAAGACCAAACTTTACGTATCATCATATAGGGTCAGTGTTGTTTAAAAACGCAGATATCCAGTGATTTCAGCTTGTGCTAGCAGTAATAGAATGAGAGCACCAAAATGAAGACTGGGATTGCAGAAGTTAGTAGAGCTGGGTGTAGTAGGCGGAGCAAGTGCACTGCTGCATGCACATTGCATGCTGGGACTAGAGCAGTGCATGCAGGGAGGAGAAACACAGGAAGAGAAGAGGAATGAACTTACTGAGCAAAACAAACCTCTCCAGGTAAACAATAGGGAGTAATGTTACTAAAACCATTTATTATCAAGAAAAAGCTAGACAGAGTGCACTAATATATTAATAGAGGAACATTGCATTGATTTAAAAAATAAAAAAAAGTATTGGAAAACCCCTTTAAGGCTACCCACTCCATTTAATCTCAAACATCACAAAAAAAAAAACATTATACCTCCATATAACCTCACACACCTCCATATATTCAGTTAAAATCTTGGTGGGACCTTTTTTTCTTCTCCAATGACAAGTCTTGTATATTATGAAAACAAAAGACGAAATTAGTTTAACCTCTTCAGGACTGAGCCATTTTAGAGCTATATGACGAAGTCAGATTTTTTAAATCTGGTATGTGTCACTTTAGCTGAGAATAACTCGCTGACGGTTTTAGATATTTAAGTAATTCTAATATTGTTCTTTCATTGCATATTGTACTGCGCTACTGACTCTGCCAAAATAAAACCCGGAAACCTTACGGAACGGAGACAAATGGAAACCATTTGCAACGGAAGCATTACCATTGAAATCAATGGCAATGCAAATGGAATTGATGGTTTCCACCGAGGAAAACGTCTGACGGAACCCATCAACAGAAACCAAATGCTGATGTGAGCACACCCTTAGGCCCCATGCACACGAATGTGCTTTTGCGGCCGCAATTCCCCCGAAAACACACGTGAGAATTGAAGCCTCATTCATTTCTATGGGCCTATGGACACAACCATGGTTTTCACGGTCCGTGCATGGACCGCAGAAAGAACGGACATGTCTTATTACGGCCTTGTTCTGCAGTCCAGGCTCATAGAAAATAATGGCCGTGGCAATGTGCAAGCGCCCGTGATTTTCGGGCAGCCTGCGGGTGACACTCCACGGCCAGCCAACCCGAAATTCACGGCCGTGCACATGGCTACGGTCGTGTGCATGAGGCCTTACTGTATCAATAATGCAGACAATTCAAAAAGCTGTATGCAGTGAACTGCATCGCTGATTTCTAGCACATCGAGTAGTGTTGTAAGCCCCAAAGCATATGTCCCCCCTCTCACACAAAAAAAATTATCTATATACATTGTGACAACTTGGGGTAAGTTAGCTCACAGGATCGCCATCACCATATGGATACTGAATAATACCGCCACATCATAACCAAATAGTGACTTACTAATACCACCATATGGTTACTGAATAATACCGCCACATCATAACCACATAGTGACTTAATAATACCACCATATGGTTACTGAATAATACCACCACATAGTGACTTAATAATACCACCATATGGATACTGAATAATACCGCCACATCATAACCACATAGTAACTTAATAATAACACCATATGGTTACTGAATAATACCGCCACATAGTGACTTAATAATACCACCATATGGTTACTGAATAATACCACCACATCATAACCACATAGTGACTTAATAATAACACCATATGGTTACTGAATAACACCGCCACATCGTGACTTAATAATACCACCATATGGATACTGAATAATACCGCCACATCATAACCACATAGTGACTTACTAATACCACCATATGGTTACTGAATAATACCGCCACATCATAACCACATAGTGACTTAATAATACCACCATATGTTTACTGAATAATACCGCCACATAGTGACTTAATAATACCACCATATGGATACTGAATAATACCGCCACATCATAACCACATAGTGACTTACTAATACCACCATATGGTTACTATATATTACGGCCACATCATAACCACATAGTAACTTAATAATAACACCATATGGTTACTGAATAATACCGCCACATAGTGACTTAATAATACCACCATATGGTTACTGAATAATACCACCACATCATAACCACATAGTGACTTAATAATAACACCATATGGATACTGAATAATACCGCCACATAGTGACTTAATAATACCACCATATGGATACTGAATAATACCGCCACATCATAACCACATAGTGACTTACTAATACCACCATATGGTTACTGAATAATACCGCCACATCATAACCACATAGTGACTTAATAATACCACCATATATTTACTGAATAATACCGCCACATAGTGACTTAATAATACCACCATATGGATACTGATTAATACCGCCACATCATAACCACATAGTGACTTACTAATACCACCATATGGTTACTGTATAATACCGCCACATCATAACCACATAGTGACTTAATAATACCACCACATAGTGACTTAATAATACCGCCATATGGTTACTGAATAATACCGCCTCATCATAACCACATAGTGACAGAATAATACCCCTATAATGTTGCTGAATAATACTGCCACACCATAACCACAAAGTGACTAAATAATACCGTACAGAAAAGGAATTTATGGAGGTTCCATGGTTAGCACTCTGAATTAAGCAATCCTTCTATATTATGAAAACAAATGACAAAATTAGAGCGGTGCATGTGTTACTTTCTCCTTTGTAGTTTATATGAGTTATGACATGCCCAGAATGGATGTGCAAATATGGCAAGAAGAATAAATCACTGCATCAACTTGCCAACTCCAGTATATAGTGCTCATACCCTGTAATATAATGAGAGGAATAACACACAAAGCTCTTGTAACAATTCCTCTTTAATATAGTGGTGAGTATCCCCGCCTGTCACATGCGAGATCGTAATGCATACAGAAAAGGCATTTATCAAGGTTCCATGGTGTAATGGTTAGCACTCTGGACTCTGAATCCAGCGATCCGAGTTCAAATCTCGGTGGGACCTGGCTTCTTTTTTTTTTTTTCTTGATCAGCCTTATATATATTATATTATGAAAACAAATGACATTAGTTAGTTAGAGAGGTGGCTGTGCATGTGCGACTTTTATATACGTTATGTCATGTCCAGAATGCAGAATCCAGTATATAGTACTCATAGCCTGTAATATAATGAGAAAAATAACACACAGACCTCTTGTAACAATTCCTTGTTAGTATAGCGGTGAGTATCTCAATAGAAAGGTATTGCTTGCAATAACTATACTCATAAGTGCAGAATATACCATCTACCCTCAACCGCATACATGTTGCAGGACAGATGATGCACTATTTTAAAACTGGGATCTGACCATGAGCATCTATATCTTCATGAGGGCATTAAAGGGAATGTGTCGCTAGAAATTTTTTTTATTTATTTTTTGTTAAACAGTTAGTGTATAAGTGATTAAACATTGTTCTAATTTTTTCACGAGTCAGGAAATATTATAAATTAGATTCTAATTTATAACTTTTCCCAGTGCTGGTCACTAGATGGAGCAATGGCCAAAATTGCAGCATTGCATGTGGTAAAGCAACCACATTGCTTTATGCTGCAAAATTTGAGAAAACTCACTCGCTCTAGTGAGCTCACAGAATCCCCCCTCCTTTATCCTGGCTAGTGCCAGGAGAAAGGAGGGGATTGAACGGTCAAACCTCCTACACTGTGTGTCGCCATTTTTTGAGCTAACACACAGTGTAGTAGGTTAACATACAGTAGTAATCACATAGTAAAACACGTACATACACAGACCTAACTTACCTGCTCCTGCCGCCGCCGCTCCCTCCGGTCTGTCCGCTGTCTGCTCCCTCCGCTCCAAGTGCACAAGTCCGGAAGTAGTAATCTTACTGTCCGGCCGCGGCTTCCGGTCCACAAGAAAATGGCGCCGGACGTCGCTCGGCCGAAGACCTTCAATTTGGACTGTGTGGGAGCGGCGCATGCGCCGTTCCCACACAGACGGCGTACAGCATAGTGGATGGAACGGGCCCCATTCGCATTCACTATGGGGCTGTATGTGCCGTATTCCATGTCTGTATGTGTCGTTAATCGACACATACAGAGATGGAAAAAAAAAATGGCAACCCCCATAGACAAGAAAAAGTAAAAAAATAAAAAAAAGTAAAACACAAACACACAAATAATTTTTTTTTAAATAAAACACTAAAAGCAAATTTATCTAAAAATGTTTTTTCCGTGACACTGGTCCTTTAAAGTTGAACAACTAAAGTGTTACTTCCTGGTCTTTGGAGTAGGGAGTCAGCTGCATACAGAAAAGGCATTTTTTAAGGTTCCATGGTGTAATGGTTAGCACTCTGGACTCTGAATCCAGCGATCCGAGTTCAAATCTCGGTGGGACCTGGCATTTTTTTTTCTTGCACAGCCTTCTATATTATGAAAACAAATGACATAATTAGTTATAGAGGTGGCTGTGAATGTGCGACTTTCTTCTTTGTAGTCTATGAGTTATGAAATGCCCAGAATGCATGTGCACATATGGCAGGCACAGACAAAAAGAATAACACACAGAGTTCTTGCAGCAATTCCTCGTTAGTATAGTGGTCAGTATCCCCGCCTGTCACGCGGGAGACCGGGGTTCAATTCCCCGACGGGGAGATTTGTCCTTTTCATCCTTTTTGCAGTTACATGTTTTTGAAACAAAAACATGTAACTGCAAAAAAAAAAAAAAGTGTTATATTTTGTACCAAAAAAATTCCCTTATAACATTCATTGACAACATTGACTACAGGAATATTTACACGTCAAATAATTGAGCTGACTTTCTTTTTACACAATGTGTTTTTTAATTACGCTCACACAAGCGCTTTTGTCGCTTCATTTTAGCATCTGGAGGGGGTCTCAGTGCTCGGACCCCCACCAATCAAAACTTCTGACATGTTACTATGACATGTCAGAATCTTGTCAAACGTTTAGTTACCCTTTTGCATGAACAGCCTTATATATTATGAAAACAAAAGACAAAATTTGTTTAACCCCATCAGGACGAAGACAGATATTTTAAATCTGATGTCTCACTTTATCTGAGAATAACTCGCTGATGGTTTTACATATCTAAATCATTTTGACATTGTTTTTTCATCACATATTTTACTTTGTTTTAATGTAAAATTTAGGTCAATATGGTTTACATTCATGTATTAAAAACCGCCAAAAATGGGGGGCGGAGCTTGCCTTGCTGTGTGATAGTCGTTTAATACCGGTGCTCTCTTTATGGTAGACTTAGGGTATGTGCACACACACTAATTACGTCCGTAATTGACGGACGTATTTCGGCCGCAAGTAGTGGACCGAACTCAGTGCAGGGAGCCGGGCTCCTAGCATCATACATATGTACGATGCTAGGAGTCCCTGCCTCTCTGCAGGACAACTGTCCCGTACTGTAATCATGTTTTCAGTACGGGACAGTAGTTCCACGGAGAGGCAGGGACTCCTAGCATCGTACATAAGTATGATGCTAGGAGCCCGGCTCCCTGCACTGTGTTCGGTCCGGTACATGCGGCCGAAATACGTCCGTATATTACGGACGTAATTAGTGTGTGTGCACAAACCCTAAGATACTGATACACCTACTTCCAGGAGAGAACACTTCACTTGGGTAGATGTTGTGAAGGGTTTTTCTTCACCATTTCACGGTCACCAAAGGATTCTGCAATCATCCACCTCTGTTGTCTTCCGTGGACGTCCGGGCCTTTTGGCATTCACAAGATCACCAGTTCGCTGTTTTTTTTTCAACAATGTACCAAAGTGTTGATTTGGCCACTCCTAACATTTATGCTATCCCTCTGATGGATTTCTTCATTTTTTTTCAGCCTAACGATGTTCTGTTTCACTTGCATTGAGAGCTCCTTTGATCTCATGTTGTGGGTTCACAGCCACAGCTTCCAAATGCAAAATCTGGAATCAACTCCAAACCATTTACCTGCTTAATTGATGATGGATTAACGAGGGAATAGCCCATTAAATAGCTTTTGAGATCGTTGTCCAATTTGGTCCCTTAAAAAAGAGGCAGCTACATATTAAAGAGCTGTAATTCCTAAACCGTTCCTCAAATTAGGATGCGAATACCCTCAAATTAAAGCTGAGAGTCTGCACTTTAAGCCCATATTGATTATATAACTATATATTCAATATGTTTTGGTAAACAGCTAAAATGACAAATCTTGTGTCACTGTCCAAATAATTCTGGACCTAACTCTAGTACTCATACCCTGTATGAGAGGAATAACACCCAAAATTCTCAAAGCAATTCCTCTTTAGTATAGTGGTGAGTATCCCCACCTGTCACATGGGAGACCGGGTTATTCCCCGTGAGGGAGCTTTGTCATTTTTATACACCTGAATATACTAAGCAGAATTGTAAAAATGCTGCTAACATGTGCAGGCTCACACTCAAAGCACGATTTCAGAAGCAATAGGTAATAAAGTTGATGACCGAGCAGCTAAAGCTGTGGCTCTACAAGAGCTTGAACTTGGGTATATCAACTAGCAGTGAGCACGGTCAGTCCTGAACTGCTGAGAATCCTCCAGACCCAAGCCCCTCTCACAGAAAAAAAGATATGGATGGAGAAGGGAGTCACACAAGGAGGAGGTACTTGGTCAGTGGGGAACAAATGGTGCTTATCCAGAAGTCTATACGCCATGATAGTACAATTGGTCCACGTGCCTAATCACGTGTTCACGGACGCCATGTGCGCTTTAGTAAATACTGTATGGTGGCACCCGGATTTAATAACATGGCCTCACATTTTTTTCAGGGTTGCATGGTATGTGCACGGCATAAACCAGGTAAGGCAACCAATGTACCAGGTAAATACACCCCCGAAGCTAGACTATACGTTTCAGCGACTGTAGATTGACTACATTCAGCTACCAAAGGTAGGCGTATATGAATACATACTCTTGTGTGATGACCAGTTTTCTGGTTGTTCGGAAGCCTGGTCGGTAAAGGCAGCAAATACAAAAAATATTGGTTAGCAGCGAGGGGCGTAGCTAAAGGCTCATGGGCCCCGATGCAAAGGTTCTTCTTGGGCCCCCTGCCCCCAAACTTCTCATGGCCGATGGCCCGCAGCTTTCAGCTGCATCACTGGGTCTCCTAAGTGATCCAACAATGCAGCACTAGCAGCCAGGGGTGTCACTAAGGACTTAAAACATCAGGGGGAATAGCCCCAAAACATGTGCCCCCCCATAAAAAAAAATAAATTTGTGCGTCTATGAATATGTGCATGTATATATATATATATATATATGAGACAGCATATCTATAGAACTACGACCCTATAGCTATAAATAGGATTAGATACAGCGGCTTAGCAGACAGTAGCACACATTATAGGATTAGATACAGTGGCTCAACAGACAGTATCACACATGATAGGATTTGATACAGTGGCTCAGCAGACAGTATAACACATTATAGGATTAGATATAGGGCCCAGCTCGCTGACATTGCAGCTCCAGCGCTGGACCCAGGAAAGGTAAGTATAAGAATTATTTTCCTTTTTGATGTGTTACTAATTATTTTTGTGTGTTTGTGTTTTTTTACAAGTTCGGTTGTTGGACTACTTCAGATTTGAGGACTACTTCGATAACTGCGTTTTTTTTATTCTCAATAAAATGGATAACGAGGGTTGTGTGTAATTTTTATTTCAATAAAATATTTTATCTGTCTTTGTATTTGTTTAAACTTTATAACTATCAACTTAATAATAGATGCTGACTGATTGACAACGCCCATTACTAAGGGGGGACGACTTATTGTTAGACATGGAGAGGTTAACACTAATCCCCATTATTACCCTGGTACCCAGCACCACCAGGAAGAGCCAGGTACAATCTAGTACCCAACCATCTGTAGTGACGGAGGGCCACTGGGGCGGCCGCAGGCTGGTATTATTAGGCTGGGGAAGGCCCAAAACTGTGACCCTTCCCACCCTGGTAATGCTAGCCTGCTGCTATGTTGTATCTGGCTGGTTATAAAAATGGGGGAACCCCACATCGTGCTGTCCAATTATTTATAAAACAAATGACATGGGTCCCCCCCCCCCATTTTTCATAACCAGCCAGATACAACATAGCCACAGCAGGCTAGCATTACCAGGGTGGGAAGGGCCACTGTTTTTGGCCTTTCCCAGCCTAATAATACCAGCCTGCGGCCGTCCTAATCCCAACCATCACTACAGATAGTCGGGTACTGGATCGTACCCGGCTCTTCCTGGCACCACTGGTGGTAGTGGGTACCGGGGTAATAATGGGGGTTAGTATTAGCCTTTTCACCAGCTAACACTAAGTCCAGCCTTAGTAATGGACGCTGTCAACCTGTCAGTGGCCATTAGAAAGATGGTAGTGATAAAGTAAAAAAAAAAATACAAATACAGAAAATATATATTTATTGAAAAAAAACACCCCCACACAACCCTCATTAACCATTTTATTGAGAATAAAAAAGCCATCATCGAATCCGACATAGTCCAACAACCGAACTTGTAAAGAAAAAATACAAAAAAACAAAACATTAGTAAGGGCCTGTCCACATCACCGCTGCTCTTCGGTTGATGGGTTCCGTCGAGTTAAAGAGGCTCTGTCACCAGATTTTGCAACCCTTATCTGCTATTGCAGCAGATAGGCGCTGCAATGTAGATTACAGTAACGTTTTTATTTTTAAAAAACGAGCATTTTTGGCCAAGTTATGACCATTTTTGTAGTTATGCAAATGAGGCTTGCAAAAGTCCAAGTGGGTGTGTTTAAAAGTAAAAGTCCAAGTGGGCGTGTATTATGTGCGTACATCGGGGCGTTTTTAATACTTTTACTAGCTGGGCGCTCTGAAGAGAAGTATCATCCACTTCTCTTCAGAACGCCCAGCTTCTGACAGTGCAGATCTGTGACGTCACTCACAGGTCCTGCATCGTGTCGGCCACATCGGCACCAGAGGCTACAGTTGATTCTGCAGCAGCATCAGCGTTTGCAGGTAAGATCGACTTACCTGCAAACGCTGATGCTGCTGCAGAATCAACTGTAGCCTCTGGTGCCGACACGATGCAGGACCTGTGAGTGACGTCACAGATCTGCACTGTCAGAAGCTGGGCGTTCTGAAGAGAAGTGGATGATACTTCTCTTCAGAGCGCCCAGCTAGTAAAAGTAATAAAAACGCCCCGATGTACGCACATAATACACGCCCACTTGGACTTTTACTTTTAAACACACCCACTTGGACTTTTGCAAGCCTCATTTGCATAACTACAAAAATGGTCATAACTTGGCCAAAAATGCTCGTTTTTTAAAAATAAAAACTTTACTGTAATCTACATTGCAGCGCCGATCTGCTGCAATAGCAGATAGGGGTTGCAAAATCTGGTGACAGAGCCTCTTTAACCCCTCAACAGAAAGACAAACTAAAACCTCTGCTTCCCTCAGCGTTGATGTCAATGGTGATGGAAACGTTGCTAAAGATTTCCGTTTGTCACCGCTGTGAAAGGGTTCCGTTGTTTTGCATTGTCGACTGCGCTATTGATTCCGCCAAAACAACAGAACCCGTTCACAACGGTGACAAACGGAAACCATTAGCAAAGTTTCCATCACCATTGAGATCAATGGTGATGCAAACGGAAGCTAAGGTTTCCGTTTGCCTTTATGTTGAGGGGTTAACTAGACGAAACCCCTCAACGGAAGGGCAGCAGTGATGTGAATAGGGCCTTAGATACAGGGCCCATGTGCATGTGTGATACTGTTTGTTGGACCCTGTATCTAAGCCTTAGATACAGGGTCCAGCAGACAGTATTCTTATGCAGTATAAGCTGGGGCCCTGTATCTAAGCCTAACACACGGTAGGCTTTAAAGGTTGTCCAGTCCCTAAACATTGATGGCCTATCTTCAGTATAGGCCATCAATAGCTGATGGGTCGGGGTAAGACTCCAGGGACCACCGCCAATCAGCTGTCTTGAAGGGGGTGCAGAGCTCGTACGAGCGCTGCTTCCCCTTCATTTCCCTTACTTGCTCACACTGTGAATCGCTGACACGTCCGTGTCGGTGATTCAGTGTAAGAAAGTGATCGAAATGAAGGGGAAGTAGCGCTTGTACGAGCGGCTGCAACCCCTTCAAAACAGCTGATTGGTGGGTGTCGGACCCCAACCGATCAGCTTCAGCAACACACAAATTAAACTTACCTCCTCTTTGGCCGCAGGTCCTCACTCTATCAAGTGTCGGGATGTTGTGCAAAGCGCATAGTGTCGTGACGTTATGTGCTGCGCACAGCGCTGTGGCGTCAGAACCTCCAATGCGCTCCAGGAAGAGGTGTAAGTACTGTCAGTTACTATAGTAACAGGGGCCCGTGTAGTTTATTACATAGGCCCAGTTACTATAGTAACTTTTCATTGTTGTGGTGCGGGGGACCGTGGGCCCCCCTGGCTTCTTGGCCCGGTCGCAATTGTGACCGCTACGACCCCTATAGTTACGCCACTGTTAGCAGCAATACATTGTTGAGCACAAAGAATTGTCTGCTCAACAATTTTTTTGACACGGTTGTCACAAAAGAACAGCTGGGAAAAATTATATTTCTGACAGACCTGCTGTCTGTACTTGGACCACTGCAGCAGCAGTAAAGTCCGGTACTTGGGGGGTGTTGGAGGTTGGGGCAATCAATTAGATTCAGATGCAGGTGTAACCTGAACATAAACACTGACATACACTAATATTTTTTTCGATACTAAAACTGACTAACACTGATTAAACTACACTGACAAAAATACAATGACTAACTGGCGCTGACTGATTGACAATCCCACACTGACTGACTGATGCTAATTGACTGACACTAACGGACTGACTGACAGACAGTCTGACAAGGACTCACAGATGGTCTGATGCTGACTGACACAGACTAAATTGACACTGAATAACCACTTTTTTTTTATTGTTTTAGGATTTTTTTTCAAAAAACAACTCCCTTATACAATGGGAGAGATCACAGTGGGGGAACTGTGATCAAGGGGTTAACTCTAATTAGCACAACGACTGTACGGGCTCTGATCTCTCTGACTTTTATACACCAACAGAGGAGATCAGAGCCTTTAAACATATTTTCTGCACATCTAATCTCCGATTGGTACGTCTGTACAGACTAACCAATCGAAGCGACCTTCGACAAGGGGTCGCTCTGATTGGTCCCTTGTACTCTGCCTGGAGATAGGCGCAGACGCTCAGTGAAGTTAACCGCCACTGTGGTATATCGCAGCGAGGCGGTTAGCATTTAAAATGGAGACGTAACTGCATGAAGTTACTGCTCACCTGGACATGCAGTTACGTCAAGGTGTGGGAAGGGATCAGCCTGTTAAATTCGCTGAATCACTATTAGCACCACGCTCTAACCAACTGAGCTAACTGCCCATCTATGAGAATTATATAATCTACCCTCAAGCTGCATACATGTTACGGGACAGATTCAGGGCCGCGCCGTTCATGAGTCGCCGCCACCCTCTCCTGCACTATAATTGTACCTGCGTCTTTAGGACAGATACAATTACATGCACAAGTGCTAAATGGCGGAAAATGGACAGTGCCCCGCTACTCAGGGCCCTTCAATGGTGTAAGCAGCACTTTTGTCGTTGAATGACATGGCAAGGCTGACGCAACATTGAAAGGCGCTGATTGACTGAGCAGAAAGACTTGCCCTGCCACTCACCACCTTTTAACGATGCAAGCGGCGCAATTACATCATCGCGGCACAATTACATCACCGCGCCGCTTGCGATGTTGAATGACAGGACAAAGCAGCCTGCCAAGCAGTGCCTTTTAACGAATCAACGTTAAAATGTGCTGAATGGCTGGGCAGAATAAGTTGCCCTAACACTCAGCGCCTTTTAACGACTCAAATGGCACGATGACGTCATCGTGCCGCTTGCGTCGTTCAGCCCCAGCAGACCTCCTCAGTAGAGAGGAGGCCTGCACTGCAAGAGGATGGCACAGGAACGGGTTTAGGTGGGTATGTAAAGTTTTCTTTCTGTTAAACGTGTGAGGGGCTATTTGTGGAGCACTATCTACAGGAGGTGGGGCTATATTTAGAGCACTATCTACAAGGGGTGTGGGCTATATGTGAAGCACTATCTACAGGGGGGCTATATGTGTAGCACTATTTACAGGGGGTGGGGGCTATATGTGGAGCACTATCTACAAGGGGTGGGGGCTATATGTTGAGCACTATCTACAGGGGTTGTGGACTATATGCGGAATACTATCTACAGTGGGGGGCTATATGTGGGGCACTAACTACAGGGGGCTGTATGTGGGGCACTATCTACAGGGGGAACTATGTAGGGCACTCTCTACAGGGGCTCTATGTGGGCCACTGTTTATAGGGGGCTCTCTATATAGGGGCAGCATCTACAGAGGGGACTGTGTGTGTGACACAGGGTATGATGCTATTATAATCAGGGACATGGTGTATGGTTCTATTAGAATTAGAGGTGCAGTGTATGACGCTATTATATTTAGGGGGCACCATAGGGGGCATGTGTGGCACCATTAGAACTTTATCTTCGTTTATAGGTGCAAACATTTTTGAAAAGTCAGAAGCTGAAGCCAAGTTATCATAGAGGTCTGTACCGGATGGAGACGTCACCTGTGAGTCACTTAATGTAAATGTTTATTCTGCCTCTAATAAGTACTGTAGTCACTATATGATCTGTAGCAAGATGATAGGTGGTATGTTTTGTTTTTTTGTGAAGCTGCTAGTGACAAAGAACAGCATTGGGGCTGTCAATCAAGATCTGGGGGGCACCCTGAAAAGATAGAATCGGCCCTGGAAAATTGATATACTGTACTATCCTACAATCTGCTTCTAAGATGAGACACAAGGGAGTTTTAGAAGACTTTGCAAGTTCTGAAGTCAATCAGACCTCGGTTACCTCATATGCAGCCAATCTTGAACATTCAGTGGTTTTAAAACTGGGGTCTGATCATGAGCATCTATATCTTCATAACGGCATTAAAGGTAAACAACTAAAGGGTTACTTCCTGGTCTTTGGAGAAGGGAGTTAGTTGTTTTTTTTTCTTGACCAACCTTCTATATTATGAAAACAAATGTCAAAATTAGTTAGTTAGAGAGGTGGCTGTGCATGTTCGACTTTCTCCTTTGTAGTTTATATGAGTTATGACATGCCCAGAATGCATTTGCAAATATGGCAAGCAGAATAAATTCCTGCATTAACTTGCCATCTCCAGTATATAGTAGTCATACCCTGTAATATAATGAGAGGAATAACACACAAAGCTCTTGTAACAATTCCTCTTTAGTATAGTGGTGAGTATCCCCGCCTGTCACGTGAAAGACCGGAACGCATAAAGAAAAGGCATTTATCAAGGTTTCCGTGGTGAAATGGTTAGCAATCTGGACTCTGAATCCAGCGATCTGAGTTCAAATCGCGGTGGGATCTGATTATTAGTTTTTCTTTAACCCCTTGGAAACATGGTCATATTCAGTTTTTTCATTTTCATTTTTTACGGCGTTGACCAAGCGGCTTAAACAACGCTATACGGTGATAGTTCAGACTTTTACGGACATGGCGATACCAGTTATGTCAATTTTTTTTATTTTTTTTTCACATTACTGTAGGGGAAAAACGGGAAAAGGTTTTTTTTTAACTTTTAATACTTTTTTTTTTTAAACAAAAATAACAAAACTTTATTTAACTGTTTTTACTTTTTTTATTAGTCCCTGTAGGAGACTTGAACCAGCAATCGTTGGATCGCTAGCATAATATACTGCAATACTAATATATTGCAGTATATTGTGATACTGACAGTCTACTTTGAAGCCCTGCAGAGGCAGAGCTTCAAAGGCTATGTGCACACGATAACTGCATTTACGTCTGAAATGACGGAGCGGTTTTCAGTTGAAAACAGCTCCGTAATTTCAGACATAATTGCATGTACTCGTGTTTTGTGAGGCGTCAATTACGGCCGTAATTTGGAGCTGTTCTTCATTGAAATCAATGAAAAACGACTCCAATTACGTCTCAAGAAGTGTCCTGCACTTCTTTTGACGAGCCGTCTTTGTTACACGTCGTCGTTTGACAGCGACGCGTAATGACAGGTCGTCGGCACAGTACGTTGGCAAATCCATTCAAATGAATGGGCAGATGTTTGCCGACGTATTAAAACGCCTCGTTTACGTCTGAAAATAGGTAGTGTGAACCCAGCCAAAGAAGTACAAAGATGGCAGACCTGGAGGCCTTTAGTAAGCCCCCAGGCTGCTATAACAACCATTGTAAAGAGCTGATCGCGCCGCAGGGGAGCGCGATGGTGTGTTTGAGAGGGCGCCCCCCTAATTCTTACAATTTAAATGCGGTGGTCACGTTTGACCACAGCATTTAAGGTGTTAAACAGGCGGAATCAAAGTAAATTTTAATAACGCCCACTTGAGTGAGGTGTCGGCTGTATAGCACAGCCGTCACCCATTGAGTATGGGGCGCGCTCAGCTCTTGAGCGCGCTCCATACATCCCCTTGGCAACAGCAACGTAATAGTACGTGGCATATTGCCAAGTGGTTAAAATGATACTTTTTTTTAGTCTTTGAAATAAATGCAACCTACTGTACATCAAAAATTGCACAAAAAGTAATTGTAAATGTACTCTATCACTTCCTGTGGACTGTATTAATCTATGACAGTTGTCTATCAATTGACTCTCATCGATTGCAGCTGTCATGAAGCACACATACACTGCAGCACTGTCTGTGCCAGGGGTCAGCCACCTCCAGCTGTTGTCAAACTACAACTCCTATCATGACCTGACAGCCTTTGGTTAGAATAATAAGGCCTTTAGCTGTCAGTGCATGCTGGGAGTTGGAGTTTCACAACAGCTGGAGTGCTGAAGGTTGCTGACCCCTGGTCTATAGAAATAGTAGAGGACAGAAGTGTGTAACTCCAATGTGGCCCTGAGAAAGTTTTGAAAATGAAAAATAAAATAGCTAAAAAAGAAAACACATACATTATTTCTATTTGACAAACCGAAAACGAATTAACAAACCTAGTTTAATGGTTAAGTGGTTAAAGGGGTTGTCCGAGATACCATCATATTTAAAAAAAAAACTTTAATGCATGTAATTTATAAATATAAATACATTTGTAATATACCTACATTTTCCAAAGTGGCCCCGTTTCCAGATCCTACCATGGGGAACTTGACTGGTGACGTCACTCTCTGCACTGTCTCTTCCGCTTTGTTGATCTTGAATTCTTTGACGGGTATACGACAAGTCACTTGTCACGGGGTGTATATCGGCTTGTTCTGCGTCACAGCACGTAATGCGCATGCGCTGTCACTGCTGTTCTCGAGATAACACCATGCGCCTTACAATAGAACAAGCCGATATACACCACGTGACAAGTGACGTGTCGTATACCCGGCAAAGAATTCAAGTTCAACAAAGCGGCAGAGCCAGTGCAGAGAGTGACGTCACCAGTCAAGTTCCCCATGGTAGGATCTGGATACGGGGCCACTTTGGAAAATGTAAGTATATTACAAATGTATTTATATTTATAAATGACATGCATTAAAGGGGTTTTTGAAAATATGATGGTATCTCAGACAACCCCTTTAAAGTAGTATCCAAGCAGTTGTTAACCCCTTCCCGTCGCAGCAATTTTTCGGATTTTCACTTTTGTTTTTTCCTCCCCACCTTCCAAAAGCCATAACTTTTATTTTTCCATCACTATTGCCGTATAAGGGCTTGTTTTTTGCGGGACCAGTTGTAGATTTTCACAGCACCGTTGTTTGTACCATATAATGTAGTGGGAAACTAGAAAAAAAATATGTGGGGTGGAATAGGAAAAAAACAGCGATTCCTCAAACTCTTGGGTGGTTTTGTTTTTATGGCGTTCACCGTACGGTAAAAACGGCATGTTAACATTATTCTGTGGGTCAATACAATTACAGTGATTCTAAATTTATAGTTTTCTTTATGTTTTACTACTTTTACAAGGAAAAAACTGATTGTCGCCACATTCTGAGAGCCATAACGTTTTTATGTTTCAGTCGATTTAGCCGTGAGGGATTATTTTTTGCGGGGCGAGGTGCAGTTTATATTGGTACCATTTTGGGGTACGTGACACTTTTTATTTCATTTTTTGTGGGAGAAGAAGGGACAAAAAAACAGCAATTCAGATGTTTTTAATTTTTTTACGGCGTTCACCGTGCGGACTAAATAATGATATCTTGTAATAGTTCAGACTTTTATGGCTGCTTTGATACCAATTATGTTAGCTTTTTCAATATTTTTACATTGTGCTTGAGAGAAAATGGGAAAAGGTTTTTTTTTTGGAGCTTTTAATTTTTTTATTTGTTAAAAAAAACGTTATTTTACTGTTTTTTTACCAGTCCCCCTAGGGGACTTTAACCAGCGATCGTTAGATCGCTTGCACGATATACTGCAATACTAGTGTATTGCAGTATATCGCATTTCTGAGTCTCCTATGAAGCCCTGCCGGTGGCAGAGCTTCATAGGAGTACAGAGATGGCGGACCTGGGGGACTTCGTCAGGCCCCCAGGCAGCCGTACCAACCAACGGCTCCCCCCAAACTTGCCGCGCGGGGGGGGGGGGGGGGGGGCATTGGGACTTTACAGGGGGCCGCCCCCATTTTTGGTCATTTAAATGGCGCGATCAGTATTGAAAGCGGCATTTAACGGGTCAAAAAAGCGGGATTGCGATCGTACGGGATCCCGCTCGTTACCCGGAAGCGTCGGCTCTAACACACAGCCGACACACTCGCTCTATGGAGCGGGCTCAGCCCGTGAGTCCGCTCCATATTGCCACACCCAGCGTGCGCCGTATATATATGGCGGATGTCGGGAAGGGGTTAAACTGCATAAGTTACCAACCGACATAAGTTATTTATCAAAAATGATCCCTAAAAATCTCATTCCCTAAGGCTCCATAAACGCATTGAAGTCATATGAATATTTTAGGGTGTAATCTGGTTGCAATATATGTGTGATTTAGGAAACCAAGATAAAAAAAAGACGCAAATGAGTCGTACGTGGCTTAAATTGCATTTAATGCACGAAGTCGCTCGTGATTTGTGGCCTACAGCCAAAAATAAAGGTTTTTTTTGCAAATGTCATCTGAAGTAGCATGTAGTGACACGACCAAATTTACATGAATTACTTGCAATGTTGCACAACCAAAGTTGCCGTGTAACCCCAGCCTAAGGCCAGGGGTATATATAGACTTTTTGCAGTGAGATTTATAGCTGCAGCTAAAAAAAACAAAAAAACACCACTATTATAAAAACAACATTTGTTTAAAAAGTGTTTAATTGTCTAAAATATGTGGCCAGTACGGGGATCGAACCCGCGACCTTGGCGTTATTAGCACCACGCTCTAACCAACTGAGCTAACCGGCCAACTATGTGACTAAAACAGGAGAGACATCCACAAGGGCAAATATATTTCTACCGTTTTCATACTGAAGGCAGAATTCACAATGATGTTGATGCCAATTGCCTCATATGGGGAAAAGTTCCTTCCAAATACGGCAATCAGAGTAAATCCCTGGATCGACTTTCTAACTCTAGTAAATTGTTATATACAAAGAAGAATAACACAGAGCAGCCTCACAGCAATTCCTCGTTAGTATAGTGGTCAGTATCCCCGCCTGTCACGCGGGAGACCGGGGTTCAATTCCCCGACGGGGAGGCTGAAACTTTTTTTTTCTTCACTTACGTTAACAATTTTAATTAACCCCTTACCACTGCAGCCGCATTTAGTCTTTCTGACAGAGGCTCCATTTTACAGCAATCTGAATAAATCCCTGGATCATCTTCCCAACTCTAGTAAATAGTAATCAGAACGTGTAATATACGGAGAAGAATAACACAGAGCACCCGCACAACAGTTCCTCGTTAGTATAGTGGTGAGTATCCCCGCCTGTCACGCGGGAGACGAAAACTTTTTTTTTTCACTTACAACTTAAATTTACATTTTTACTTAACCCCTTACAACCGCAGCCAGTTTTAGTCTTTCTGGCAGAGCCCTATCTTTCAAATTGGACATGTGTCACTAAGACCGGATTCACACGAGCGTGTTTAGTCCGTGATATAAGGTCCGCAGACTGAGCACACTGCAGGGAACTGCTCCTAGCATCATCGTTATCTATGACACTGGGAGTCGCTGCCTCGCTGCGGGACTACTGTCCCGTACTGAAAACATGTCATCAGTACGGGACAGTTTAGCAATTTTTCACATTTTCAAGACAATATAAACAGGAGTCAAATACTACAGTTCTACGACTACCATTCATTGAACTTGTTTGTTCATACCAACATCAGAGGTTTTATTGCTCAGTATAAGCAGTTTACTTTTACTATATGTAAATATACAAACACAGATATAGGGCAGGTTATCTTACAAACATGGCAAAGAACAGATATACACACAAGCTCTGATTGTTAACATAGCAATTCCTCCTTAATATAGTTGTAAGTATCCCCCGCCCCGCCCCGCCTGTCATGTTATAAAGCTGCTAAGGCTACCCACTCCATAATCAGTATTCCTCCATATAACCTCGCATATCACCATATAACCAGTATACCTCCATATAACCTCTCATACCTCCATATATCCAGTATACCTCCATATAACCCTCACACATTATCATAACCAGTATACCTCCATATAACCACACACATCACCATATAACCAGTATACTTTCATATTACCTTATACCTCCATATATCCAGTATACCTCCATATAACCTCTCATACCTCCATAAATCCAGTATACCTTCATATAACCTCACATACCTCCATATATCCAGTATACCTCCATATAACCTCACACATTATCATAACCAGTATACCTCCATATAACCTCTCATACCTCCATATATCCAGTATACTTCCATATAACCTCTCATACCCCCATATATCCAGTATACCTCCATAGAACCTCACACATCACCATATAACCAGTATACCTCCATATAACCACACACATCACCATATAACCAGTATACTTCCATATAACCACACACATCACCATATAACCAGTATACTTCCATATAACCTCACACATCACCATATAACCAGTATACCTCCATATAACCTCATACCTCCATATAACCAGTATACCTCCATATAACCCTCACACATTATCATATCCAGTATGCCTCCATATAACCACACACATCACCATATAACCTGTATACTTTCATATAACCTCTCATACCTCCATATAACCTCTCATACCTCCATATAACCAGTATACCTTTATATAACCTCTCATACCTCCATATATCCAGTATAACTCCATATAACCTCACACATTATCATAACCAGTATACCTCCATATAACAACACACATCACCATATAACCAGTATACTTTCATATAACCTCTCATACCTCCATATATCCAGTATACTTCCATATAACCTCATACCTCCATATATCCAGTATACCTCCATATAATCTCTCATACCCCCATATATCCAGTATACCTCCATAGAACCTCACACATCACCATATAACCAGTATACCTCCATATAACCCTCACACATCACCATATAACCAGTATACCTCCATAGAACCTCACACATCACCATATAACCAGTATACCTCCATAGAACCTCACACATCACCATATAACCAGTATACCTCCATATAACCCTCACACATTATCATAACCAGTATACCTCCATATAACCACACACATCACCATATAACCAGTATACCTCCATATAACCACACACATCACCATATAACCAGTATACTTTCATATAACATCATACCTCCATATAACCTCTCATACCTCCATATATCCAGTATACCTCCATATAACCTCACATACCTCCATATATCCAGTAAACCTCCATAGAACCTCACACATCACCATATAACTGTATAACTGTATACCTTCATATAACCTCTCATACCTCCATATATCCAGTATACCTTCATATAACCTCACATAACTCCATATATCCAGTAAACCACCATATAACTGTATACCTTAATATAACCTCACATACCTCCATATAACCACACACATCACCATAATATCTCTACATATAACCTCACTATAAAGTCAGCATAGGTGTGCATACTAGAGCATGTACATGCTATAATGTGAATAATGGAAACAGGGAGAGAACCTCCAGCTCACCGGTCTGCGTCTCCTGGTAGCGTCAATCGGATCGCCGCGACGGCCCGCGGTGTAGAATATCAATGGGGAGAAAGAAATGATCCAGCGCTGGTGGTGGTATTAAAAGGGAGATGAGAGTCCCATGTTTATTAGAAAAAAGTAGTAAAATCGGAAGGGAGACGCAGTCCCAAGTTGCAAGTAGTCAGGATTTAAACCTGAGCCTACGCGTTTCGAACGCGAACTGCGTTCTTAATCATGGCAAGTAAGGTTACTTGCCATGATTAAGAACGCAGTTCGCGTTCGAAACGCGTAGGCTCAGGTTTAAATCCTGACTACTTGCAACTTGGGACTGCGTCTCCCTTCCGATTTTACTACTTTTTTCTAATAAACATGGGACTCTCATCTCCCTTTTAATACCACCACCAGCGCTGGATCATTTCTTTCTCCCCATTCATGTACATGCTACTTCATATCCAATTATAGGTAGAGCAATGTATTGGCTTTTATTGTAGAACCGCCACAGCACACGAACACATATTCATGACAACACTCACACCAAGTACTTAACCCCTTCAGGACTAAGCCATTTTTTTATTTTGAATTTTAATTTTTCACTCTGTCTTCCAAGAGCCATAACATTTTTATTTTTCCATCAATAGAGTGGTGTGAGGGCTTATTTTTTTGTGGGACGAGTTGTAATTTCTGTTGATAGCATTTGAAGTACCATACTGGGAAACTGAAAAAATATATATTTATTTCGAGGCAGCCGCAGCCGGTGGATAGGTCAGCAGTTGTTCAGTAGTGGACAACACCTTTAACAGTGGCAGATTGAAGGTAGTCCTGGGGGCTTTGATTAGGCTGCCAAAGCAACCATCGGCACCCCACAATCGCGCAGTGGGGGCGCAGATTATTGGTCAGAGGAGGCCAAGATCGACGTGCTCCATACATCACTCCCCCCACACCAGGACATATTGGCACGTCATTGCGGAATGGCGCGAAAGGGGTTAAAAGGGGTGCCTCACGAAGACAAGTCCTTTTACATTTATAGAATTACATGGCAGCCATTCAAATGAATGGCCACCCATGTAATTCATGGAGCTCCGACAGAATAGCTCTCCAGTCTGGCACATAGAGGGGGAGACAGAACTTCTCGTCCCAAGACACACCTTTAGTCCAAGATCACACGCAGTTTTGATGTCGTTTTTGGCTTCGTTTTAAACACAGAAGTATATACAAAAGAAAGGAGATGCCTTTGTCTTTTCATTATACCTTTACTTCCTTTTGGATCCACTTCCGGCTTTGGCTCAAAAAACGGCATCAAAACGGTGTGTGTATTACTGGTCTGTAGTTGTGTGCCAACTTTAAACGAGAGGGGGGGAATTTTAAGTTTATGTTTCTACTCCACTATATCTTTACAGCAGCCACTTTCACATTCACATTATAGACACATGTACAGTACACACAAATGATTTTTCTAGAATCAGAGGTCTCTGTACCCAGAAAAATAACTGTCCCCTCCCTTACATCCCCGATGGTGATCCAGATTGTGGGTATGAAGACCACATCACACTAATTTGGCTTTACAAATGTTTAAAATTTTATTAAAAAATAATTTATACAAAAATGTTACCTTTCATTAAATAATAAATATAGACAGCAAACATCAGAAATAACAATAGATTAAAAGAAAATGGCACAACATAAAAAAGGCACTGCAATATTCACGAACTAAGAATGGCATTGTGAGGGTCCATCCTATGATGAGGGTGACGAGGTAGGAACAGACTGCACCCACAGTCCTCCCCTGCCACTGCTCCACCCAATAGAAAGGTATTGCCTGCAATAACTATACTCACAAGTGCAGAACATTATATCATCTACCCTCAAACCGAATACATGTTGCAGGACAGATGATGTACTATTATCCTACTATCTTCTCCTAAGATGACACATGGAGCTTTAGAAGACTATGCAAGTTCCAAAGTCAATCAGATTTCGGTCACCTCGGTGATGTTGTTATTGTCGAATATCTTCAAAACTGCCCTAGTTCTCAATTAACTTCCATGTTCCATGACCTGAGCACTACATTACTCCACTCCTCTAAGCTCATATTCACAGGGGTCTGGGAAGCTAAGATATGGGGAACAGTTTGGTGGGGTGTTCATATTGTAGTGCCGATTAAGCTGTTCCCATGCTGCCGGTGACATAGAAGGAACACTGTGGTCACTGGGACCCCACCAAACTGCTCCACATATTTCAATTTGTATGTGATATGTATAAACAATTTTTTCCCACTGTGTCAGAGAAGCAGAGGGTACGGACTACGCACACGGAACACATAACTAGCCCAAATCTTATTTCCAGATCCCAGTACGTCCCCCTCGTGCAGACACCCTCTTCAGAGGTTTAGGAAGACCAGGACGACGTTGAATGGACAGCACCTGAGAAGTAGAAGAGGGTAGGTGGTGAAAAGGGCTGTAGAAAAAAAGAGCACATTTTAGTATCTATGAATCTCGGGGTCACTTACCTCTTTTTTTACCGTTTCTGGTCCTTTAGAGGCAGGAATTTTCTTGGGATTGGTCGGAAGTTTGGAGACCTCTTGTTCAGTCTCATCCGATCTGTTGGGATGGGTGTTATAACAGTTACGGTAAAGTAAAACATGTAAACCGTTTATCCGAGAAAACTGAAAAGTCTATATTATATATTAAAAAGTGAGATTTATTACATAGGATCGGGATGGTCCCCTCTGCTCTGTAGAGACTTGGACAACTCAGCCATATCTAGAAGAGAAAATTATTAGTCGAGAACACGTGCCCACGAACATTGCTCAATACACCATCTATATAACAGTAGTTTCATGCCCTGTACACACCACCCTTAGCCAAGATTTTATCTTTACCCCATATTTCCCGTTCCTGCACCCCACATACCACCCATAGACTAAACCCTCTATCTTACTGTTAAAGTCCTCTTACCGGCATTCAGACAAAACAGACCTTTATCCAGCTCATTCAGGGGGTCCCCTGGAGTCCGATCAAGTAACTAACAGGGAAACGGCAGGGTAAATAATTGGTACTGTACAGATACATTTTATCAACTTACACGAATGCACACCATATATTAATCACAATGAGCGCTCACCATACGTATGTAGTACTGGAGGATGGGATTTGGGGTGGCTTGGTCTTCTCCTCCCCAGTTTGATGAAGTCTCCCTGGTGTTTATGGAAGGCTCCTCATGAAAGGGGTGCTCTGCAGATGTTTGGGGGAGAATTGTGGACACTGATAGAGGGGTATAAATTAGAGAGATATAAGTATGAATGAACAGAGTGATCCCTTCATTTTACCCCCTATTGATGCACTAAGCCCCCCTGCCGATGTCTCTGCTCATTAGCCCGACTCCCTGCCATGCCTTGTTAATAAATAATTTCCCTTCAATCCTCTGAATTAACTTGTTCTTTGCCACAGACACTTAGAACGTTACACAACATAAGTGTCTTAAGCGATACACCCTCAATGCAACGGTCAGATGAAGATATGTATACTAGTAAACTCAACGAACAGTCATGGCCTTGCAGCTAGTCAGAAAGCTTACATAAAAAGTGATTGCAGTTAACATGCCAGCAAACACTCGGCCTTCCTAAAACGGTTTTATATGTACAAATATTCACTTAAACGGGTTATGCTTCTCAAGGACGTAATAAGGGGGACTCCCTAAGTGGAGAGGTAGTGCAAAGGTGTGGCTCTGGTTCGGAATAAATGGTTATAACCCTGGTCGCCCATTCATATGAATGTGCAGGGTGTAATCTGGGGAGCACATCATAGAAATGATCACTGGAAAGTAAGCGGATGTTAGGCTTATTGCTTTTATCTGAGTGCTCTCCGGATCTAGAATGCAATGATAGTGCCCCAAAGTAACGCTTCTGCCATGTAGACTTCTTCCTTCAGAGGTGATCTCGAAGATAATATTAACTATAACCAGTATGATGTGATCTTTGCAACTTTGTTTTAGGCGATTTGCTTTTTTATATTAAAAAATAAAATAAAAAAATTTGGCACATTTTTCTTGTCATCATAGAGTGCCACCCTAAAATAAACTTTTTGTGATCGCCAAGATCTGCTGTTAATTTTTAATTATTGCTGATTTTTGGTTAAAAGGGAATGTATCATTTCTATAGGTTTCCTAATTAAAAAAGCGATTAGAAAAAAAAAAGTGTTTTAGTTTTTGATTGTAGATTTCTATAGATATGTTTTACAGCAGCTACATGGACCATAGGAAAAAATAGAGTGGAGCTGACCCATTTACTTTAATGGGAGAGATTTCTAGGCATGCTCTGTGAGCTGTGCAGAGGTCAATGTGCATGGGGGAATAGGAGGAAAGCTGTGTCCATCACCTATGATGGATCCTGTGTCATCTCATATATATATATATATATATATATATATATATATATATACATACACACACACACACACACACACACACACACATCAGTGTAATCCTGTCTGTAATGATAATGAGATGATGCTGAGAAGTGATCACTACAGAACAGGAAGGATCAGTCTATTGGGAGGAACAGTGGCCAGAGTGAAAACTGCAAGATTGTAGGATTATTTTTTAAAGAGGCTGTTACCACATTATAAGTGGCCTATATTGTACATGATCTGATCGACGCTGTAATGTAGATTACAACAGCGGTTTTTATTTAGAAAAACGATAATATTTGACGGAGTTATGACCTATATTAGATTTATGCTAATGAGTTTCTTAATAGACAACTGGGCGTGTTTTACTTTTTGGGCAAGTGGGCGTTGTGGAGAGAAGTGTGTGAGGCTGACCAATCAGCGTCATACAATTCTCTCCATTCATTTACACTATCTATCTACTAGCTATATCGCTATGTACAGCCACATAAACACACTATAACATTACTGCAGTGTCCGGACAATGAATATACATTACCTCCAGCCAGGACGTGATGTGTATTCAGAATCCTGACACTTCTCTGATTTACTGCATAGCAGGCGTAGTCCTGCGAGATTACGCTGTAAGCTGTCATTTACAGCGAGATCTCGCTGTGCTGTGGTCTCACACAGACGCTACAGAAGTGGTCAGGATTCTGAATACACATCTCGTCATGGCTAGAGGTAATGTATATTCATTGTCATGACACATGAGTAGCGTTATAGTGTGTATATGAGGCAGCAGACAGCGATATAGCTATATCACTATGTGCAGAATAAATGAATGGGGAGAAGTGCATGACGCCGATTGGTCACTGATTGGTCAGTGTCATACACTTCTCTCCACAACGCCCACTTGGCCAAAAAGTAAAACACGCCCAGTTGTTCATTGAGAAAGTAATTAGCATAAAGCTAAAATAGGTCATAACTGTCAAAAATGATCGTTTTTCTAAATAAAAAACACTGTTGTAATCTACATTAAAGCGCCGATCATATTATGTACAAGATAGGCCATTTATAATGTGGTGACAGAGACGCTTTAATACAGATAAGAACATAGAAAATAAACATGTAAAAAAGGGACAAAAAAAACTCTATAAAAAAAGAAGTTGAACATAAAAACTTGATTTAAACAATAGGTGATTTTCTTATGACACAGTCCCTTTAATTGCCTTAGTGCTGGTCAGAATACTTCAGTCTGGCCTCTCTGCTGCATTTCCATCCCCCAGCAAATCCTTTCCCTCTGCTTAGCCCGGCTTTTCTATGTCCTGAAACGGTTATGCCGAGAACAGTGATGTCATATAATACTGAATTAACAGAGACGATACTGTAGAAGAGCACGTTCACGGAGGGCACTGGGGGAAGGTAAGTATCTAACACTTTATGCAGGACCTTTTCATCCCGAAAAATGTGCGGTTTTGCAATAAAATGAAACCATTAATACCGAAGGGATGACAACTAAGATGATTGGGGTGTTGTGGTTGGTCTCATGGATAGCACAGCCTAACATGACTCAAGTGCAAAGATCATAATGTTAGCGGTCAGAAAGATGATGGTGTCCTCAAGTTTTTGGGTTTCCCAGCACATCTCATGAACATAGTCATATAGTCTCTTTACTGGCTCCCCATTGCCCAGCGAATTCATTTCAAAATACTAACAACGACATAAAAGCCTGTCCACAATCCGTCTCCCCCACACATCTCTGCCCTAATCTTCCAATACCATCCCACACGTAACTTTCAGTCCTCACAAGACTTTCTTCTCGGCTTTCCTCGTCTGCTCCTAATATCATCGCCTTCAAGATTTCTCCTGCGTTTCCCCCATATTCTGGAACTTGCTACCCCAAAAAAATGAGACTGTCTCCCACCATCCAAATCATCAAATGCAACTTGCACAACTCTTTAGAAAAGCTTAAAACCTACAATAACCTTCTACAACTTCAGTACCGGAGGGGCATTCAACCGTCACCTTCAGTCTCCTTCCCTCATAAATTGTTAGCCCTTGTGGGCAGGTCCCGCTCTTCTTCTTTCACTCAGCAAGCTCATGATTATTAAACCCTTCTGTCATATATACAGCATCCTGGAAATAAGGGCGCTTTAAAATAAATAATAATAATATTATAGGTCATAACGATGACAGGTTAAGAACTGGGTCTCATTTACTGGAGCTAAAGGGTGGACCATAGACTTTAAAAGTAAGTTAGACCTCTCCAGGAGAAAGAAGAAAAAAAAAAAAGATAGGCGCTATGACAGTCCCATAAGAGACGGTCAGGTAATTTAAATGCTGGTCGAGGTTCTACTAGGCATTGCCAACAGTTGCGCTTTAAGCTCTTTTAAGACCTTAAGCCTCTTAAAGACATTTCGATGCAAATATAAAAGCGAGGTTTGTGTTTACAGAAAATTTTACAAGAAACACAATGTATAATCCACAAGTCTCTTTACACAACTCAATATCGCCTACTCCTCCATTAGACACCGATGACATCACGGAGTATAAAGTGTATCCATTAAATGGATACTGGTGACATCACAGAATGCAACTAGAGAGAAATGACAACGACATCAATACACTCCTACCACTTCATACTTTTTGTCATTGTCTATCAGACAGTCTTGGTAACTACTTGGGTCTATCTACCATAATGTAGGATAACTTTTAAGTAGCCTGCACTGAAGATCATACTCACCAGTCCCAGTCATTGTGCCATCTGCATGTGGCTCCAAAGGGAAAAAACCATGATGGCTACTGAAGCTCTGACTCAGTTCTTCAACTTGCATTGGGTAGAAACTTTCTTCTGGGTCAGGTGCTCTGCGACTTGGTTGGTGACCAGTGATCAGGTTCTCTTGATATGCTGAAGGAAGTCTAAACTCACGGCTGCGCCCTTGGAGAGACACCTTGGATATAGGACTGAGGTTAGGAATAGTCAATGGAGCCTGATCTAGGCTAGGGCAGGTTACTGGGTTACTAGTTTCCTTTAACTGGCTACTGTCTTCGGTGGTCCGACTGGTATCTTCCTTGGCATGGTTATGGATTTGGACAGAAGTACTATTTTTTAGGTTTGGAGGTTGGTTATGATCACTAGTGGAATAACATACACCTAAGCTCTTCAACTGGCTGTTGTTGGCATGGCTTAAGAGATTTCTCTCTGACAATGTCACTTCTCTCCGACTTCCCATAAATGACCGATGGATTCCATCTACTTGGTGGCCACTACCACCTCTTGGCATAAATGTCTCATTTCTAGTCACAGGTTGACCACTGGTGTTCTTGCTTTGGTCAGTCCCAATAATGTTAAAGTTGGTCATCTCCGGGTAGAACAAATTTTGGCTATAATCCACCACAAACTGACCATAGGGTTCCATTACATAGGGGCCAGTAATATACTTCCTTATTGTGTCACTTGCTATAGTTTGCTGGAGTGTGTTGCGGTCACCGGTCTTAAAAACACCACTATTAATAAGACTAGCAGCATCTGCCGTTCCTGAGGCTTTGCCTAATTGATCAATATTGCCACTCAACTGGGTACCACTCGGAGTGGCTTGGCCCCCAGTGTTAGTCTTATTACTCATGTGTGCTCCATCTGTCATAAAGCGGAGACTTGCTTCTTTTACAGGGCTTGACCTCATGATGTTTTGGCTTCTATCATTCATAAAGTGGCTAAAGTTGATTAAATCTGTGCCACTGCTATCTGTAAGATTTCTACTGCCGACCTGTCTGCTACCCTGACTATCCTCGACGTGTTGGCTACCACTGGCTTTGATCTGTAGGCCGCTCCTCTGAACACGTCCATCAGTATCTTTATGGCAGCCAGTACTTCCTTTCGGTTGCCAGCTAGTGATCCCAGGCAGGTTGTCAGCTCCAACCATCCCTGGATTTGCTTGAACAGGGGTTTCCTCACCATAGCCACCTTCTCTCGTTAGTTGGGAAGTCCACTGTTCAGAAGTCTCTGTCTGGGGTATTGCAATCGGGGATTCCTGAGAGGGTACCTATGTAGAGATGGAAACACAAATTAAGGCCTAATTCACACGAGCGTGTTCGGTCCGTGATATTCGGTCCGTATGTCTGCCGCATTTCCCGGACCAAACACTGCCGGGAGCCGGGCTCCTAGAAGCATAGTTATCTATGACGCTAGGTGTCACTGCCTCACTGCGGGACAACTGTCCCGTACTGAAAACATGTTTTCAGTATGGGACAGTAGTTCCGCGGAGAGGCAGGGACACCTTGCGTAATACATAACTATGATGCTAGGAGCCCGGCTCCCGGCAGTGTGTTCGGTCCGGGAAATGCGGCAGACATACGGACCGTATATCACGGACCAAAAACACTTGTGAGAATTAGGCCTAAGTTTAAGTGAAATTAAACAAATTCATAAATGCCTATTTCAACATTTCAGAATGACAAAGCTGCAAGTGACAGTGTCATGATGTGAAGGACACAAGTGGAAAATCAGAGACTGAGAGTTACAAAAAGGAAGAAATAGTGTTCCCACAGAAAAGGAGTGGGCTGCATGTGACAGGGCAGTGTCATAATGTACGGAAGTGAATGGAGACAAGAGGGAGTCAGCAGTATCATTCCAAATCTACTTTAAAACGTTCACACAAAGAGTTTGGACCTTGGCAGTGAGAACTCGAAGGGCTTGACTCCAGTGACTTTTCATGACATCCTGAAGCTGGGACAACATTTCTGCTCTCTCACTCTCTAGTTGGCGAAGAGACCGAGACAGTTCTTGACAGCGTTCCTCTGAGCGAGACAGCCTTCAAAGAGAAAAAGGAGAGACTTTATATCAGGAGCCACAGGGGCCAAGGGTACCGATATTCTATCTGCCAGGGAAACCGTGTCACAGACAGAGGAGGCAACACGACAGCCATGACATAATACTACCAGGCGATAGACTCACTTGAGTTCACAGTCCATGACGAAGTCTCGGTGACGCCGTTCGCGCTCCTGATATTCGGTTTTGAACTGGGACATTTGGCTGCAGAGCTCGGCTTCGTGCAGAGAAGTGAGCTCCAGTAGTTGTTTTCTGAATGTTGTGAAACAAGAATCACAGAGTAAAACTGTGTTTACTCACTCACAAGCTCACACCTTACAGTCCACACTGCAGCGCTCTCAGGTCAGTACCTGTGCTGTTCCCTAACTGCGCACGAGTGCTGGGCGCTCTCTTCATGAAGCGCGCTCAGTCTCTCTGTGATCACCTCTTCCAGTCTCATTTTGTGCTCACTTTCTATCCGTACTTTTTCTGACTCGTTTCGCGCCTACAGAGGGTGTAGAAGTAAATTGAGGGGACATGGTGAAATAGGGTAAACTGCAGAATTTACAGAAGCTTGTAACAGAATACCAGTACCAGAACTTGTAGGCCATGAAGAGGGATATATACTCTGTCTGGGCCACATTACCTATGAAGAAGTGTTGCAGTAGATCATTACCTTCTCTAGGTTAAGCTCCATCTGCAGAGTGTCTCTTTCCCGGTGCGATGTCTGCAGTTCACGCTCTAAGCGCAGGATTTCTCCCTGCAGGGTAGTGAGAGCCAGCTGCAGCTGCTGGGACTTCTGGATCTCCTGCTGAGAGAGTGCCTGCAGGGAGGGGGACAGTAAACAGCCCTTATACTAAGAATAATGGATGGAAGGAAGACATGGAGGGCATATCCTTAGAGAATAATCAGCCAACCTACATTTACCAGCCTGATATTCCACTGGCATAAAACACTGCTCCACGCAAAACAGAAAATTGTCTGTTATGTTAGTTGCATTAATGTTGTCTGGGATCAATGTGTTCCCTGATGTTCCCACATCCAAAAAAAGCGGCCTTCCTGAGCCTTAAAGCAGTTTTCTCATTATGATAATTTATCACCCATCTACAGGATAGTTGATAAATGTCAGATAGGTGGGGGTCCGACCGCTGGGCCCCCCACCAATACCGGGTACAAGGGTCCCGTAGTGCCCTATGTGAATGGAGCAGAACTGCGCACGCTCGACCCCTGCGCTATTCACTTTCTATGGGGATGACGGAGATAGCGCTTCATACGCATAGGGCACTCTGGGACCCCTTTCTCTGGATCAATGGGGTTCTAGCAGTCAGACCCCCGACCTATCTGACATTTATCACCTATCCTGTACAGAGGTGATTAATTATCAATGTGAAAACTTTCAAGTGAATGACCACCATTTAGCACTATGTAGTCGTTAAAGGGGTTGTCCACGCATGGATAACTGATGACCTATCCACAGTATATGGATAGGACATCAGTATATGATCGTGGGGGACCAACACCCGGACACTGGGTGTCCATGCTGGAATCAGAAGGCTCAAGTCACAGAATAGCGGCCGAGCTGCAGTATTCAAGTGAATAGGAGCAGAGTTGCTGTTCCGCAGCACGGCCGCTATGCAGTAGTCGGAGCCATCTGCTTTCAGCTCTGAATGCTGCATACCCTGCATAACATCCGGTGCCTGGAGGCAGCCAGAGAGGTGATCGGTGCGGGGTCCGGGTGTCGGACCCACACCGATCATATACTGATGACCCATGCCGTGGATATGTCCTCAGTTGTCCGTGTGTGGACAACCCCTTTAAGGCCCAACCATCTGTGCTGATTAATTTCAGAATACATCTCCCATTGCAGTGAATGGGAAATTTCCAACAATAGACTGGAAGACCTCCAGGTCAGAAAACAAAGAAACAGCTCCGCGATAAGTAGGGATCACAGGGCACAGACTAACACTAATGACATCTCTCAGGGAAGATGTTTAAAAGTGAACCTTCCCTTTAAGGACTACTAGATTTTGAGTGATTGCTAGATTTTCCAGGTAGAGCTGTCAGTCCCATCACCATAGGAAACCTACACAGGCATCATCAAGAGAAAACAGGCCATGACGACTTGTGCCTTTGGCTGATGGGGACTATTCTACAAGGATGAGCTCTACCCAGAAGGCAGACCTGCTGAGACTTGTAGTTTCCCAAAATCTGGAGAGTTACCAAAGTGCATTCTACAAGGAGTAGCTGGGATATCTAGCAGAATTCTGGGATATGATGTCACCTTTTCCTTCTCCAGTTCTCTTGCCCCCCGATCCTGCATTCGTCTGCTCTCCTCCTGCAGCTCCATCTCCCTCTCCTCCCAGGATCTCTGCTGTTCCTGCATACGGTGCTTCAATGACTCCAGCTCTTGTCCCTCCTGCACTCGGACTTCTTCCTCTGCTTCCAGCTCTGCCTGGAGCTGAGACATCTGAGCCGTCTGCTCATTAACCTGTAGGAAGGACATCGTACAATCAGGTCATATTAGATACTGTGACTATGAATAGGAGGGACACGTTCTATAGAAATAGTTATCATGGTCTCACCAGCCTCTGCAGGTCTGTCTGCTGCTCCTTGGTGGCATTCTTCTCCCGGTCCAATGACTCCAGGGCCTCGGCCAGTTGCTGCTCCACCTGTGTCAGGGTCTGGGGCATAAGGGAAATTATTAGTGAAGAACATTTGACAGATAATGGCAGAACTCCTGCGAGAGGGTATCCGGGACTCTATGAACTCTCTCGAGTCAAATTGTTAAAGGGATATTCCCATGACATGTGCCCTAGGTTTTCGTAACTCCAAAATCAAATTGTATGGAACCCGTCGATAATATCAAGTCTATCAGGACAGCCCAATCGTCCCCCAATATCTCCCACCGAGGGTTAGATGGGATGGATTGTAACCAGTTGGATTCCTTGTCTTCTCCACGGAGTCCTGGTGGTTGAACGATGGTGATGTGAATGGGCAGCTTCAGTCTAAATAATCAGAGCAGGGAACTCCTCACAATTGATATGGACAACGCTGGCCGGGTGTTCTTACTCACCTCCTGGTCTCTGGTCTTGGCCTGTTCCGCCTCCTCCTTCTCCTGTCTGATACGCAGCATGAACTCCTCTCTCTGGTGTTCCTGCTGCTTCCAGCCCCCGACTACCAAGGCCAGAGTCTGAGGGCCAAAAGTTTGTATGAATTTAGAAGCCAGACAAGGACGTATTTTACCCTCATGGGGCCTCTACGGCCTATTTATGATGAAAACAAAAACATCTTAAAGGGAAATTCACCATGAAAAACATCTTCATGGAAGCGGTAGTGACTCAATGCCATGAAGTGCAGTGGCCTCTTCCATTTTAGACTCGTGGGGGACAGAGTCCATGGATCATCCCAACACCAATCATATCTCCTATTTTGTCACTGTGAAGTGTTAGATGTATTTCAGCTGGAATTCACCTTTCATGATATCAGAAAGGAGGTTTGGGTCCTTTAGAACAATCATTGATCATCATGCAGATACCCAAGAAACTAACTCTTCGCCAGGGAATCCACTGCTAGGACCCCCCATCAATCTATTGTGATCATCAAGGGAAGAGAGGGACGCCTGGTGTCCATAAGAACCTCTCTGTGCACGGACCCTCCTCTATTACCTCCATATGCCCCGAAAAACACCTGGGGATGTCACCTTGCATATTGATCGTAAAACTGCTCTAGTCACAATATGGTTGCCCCAACAAGTCTCCATTAAAGAGAATCTCCAGTTTGTAGGTACTTCTGGGAATACGAGGCCCTAAAGAGACTGCCCAGTCCAAAAAAGAAAATGTATCTGAGTACGGGTTCAATAGAAAGTCTATGAGCCCGTACACCGCTATATCGGCTTTCCATAGAAAGCCGAACAGGCACTTACACAACCGCTTCTGCCGCTTCGTTTGATCGATTGGTGGGGGTCTCAGTGCTCGGACCCCCACCAATCAAAACTTCTGACATGTCACTATGACATGTCAGAAGTTTGTCAAATGCTTACCCTTTAAGGAGCAGAAGAATATTTTTGCTTTTGATTTCTCTGATCTCTGCCATTAGAGCGGGGCTGTGAATTACAACTGTTGCCCTGAGTCTGATCGCACAAACACACGTGCTATGCCTGTGTGATCAGCATGATGAGTATGCAGCGCCCAGCCGCTCATGACGAGCATACACATCGTACGTCATTACGCAGTTAAAGTGAATTATTTTTAGTTGCAATACCACAAACAACCTGTAGACAGGTGTGGCGCTAATTTTGGAAGCAAGCTGACATATTTTTCTAATCCTGTACAACCCCTGCACCGAGGTCAGTGAGTGAGAGGAGTATGTACCATGGTGGCCATGTGACTGCAGGGACGTGACTACCCCAGATACACACATGTAGTGATATAATGAAGGTCACCTGGTCCAGCTGCTGGATCATACTGTCCTTCCTGCGGTCGGCCACCAGCATCACCGACACCCTCTGCTGGAGCTCCAACATCTCGTTCTGTAGGTTCTGGATGTGTCGTTCCAGGTGCTGCGGAGGGAGACACAGTCTGCCATTGGGGGGGGAAAGGTGCTGTGTGGGGGTGTGGAGGGGGAGGGGATGCTGGGTAATTAGAGGAAAGCTGAGCTGGTTTTAATATGGACAGTCACCACGTGATGCGTTAACAGGATTACATCACACAGAGGCTTAACTGCTGATCCAGAGTCATGACAGATGACTGAGTCACTGAGGGAGATCAGGAGGGGGACAGAGAATAGGAGAGCGACACAGGTAAAGATCGAGAGAGGGAGTGAAGAAATAGGGTGCAAGGGAATCAGAGAATAAGCATCAGGTAGAGAGAAAGATAGAAAGAATGAGAGCGGGGCAAAAACTCAGAACGAGAGAAAAAATAAGATAGACAGAGATAAAGAGTAAGGGGAAGAGACTGAGAAACAATGGATGAGACAAAGAGAGCGCATAAGAGACAGAGATAAAGAGTAAGGGGAAGAGACTGAGAAACAAAGGAAGAAGAGACAAAGAGAGAGAGCACAAGAGACAGAGATAAAGAGTAAGGGGAAGAGACTGAGAAACAATGGAAGAAGAGACAAAGAGAGAGAGCACAAGAGACAGAGATAAAGAGTAAGGGGAAGAGACTGAGAAACAAAGGAAGAAGAGACAAAGAGAGAGAGCACAAGAGACAGAGATAAAGAGTAAGGGGAAGAGACTGAGAAACAAAGGAAGAAGAGACAAAGAGAGAGAGCACAAGAGACAGAGATAAAGAGTAAGGGGAAGAGACTGAGAAACAATGGAAGAAGAGACAAAGAGAGAGAGCACAAGAGAGAGATAAAGAGTAAGGGGAAGAGACTGAGAAACAAAGGAAGAAGAGACAAAGAGAGAGAGCACAAGAGACAGAGATAAAGAGTAAGGGGAAGAGACTGAGAAACAATGGAAGAAGAGACAAAGAGAGAGAGCACAAGAGACAGAGATAAAGAGTAAGGGGAAGAGACTGAGAAACAATGGAAGAAGAGACAAAGAGAGAGAGCACAAGAGAGAGATAAAGAGTAAGGGGAAGAGACTGAGAAACAAAGGAAGAAGAGACAAAGAGAGAGAGCACAAGAGACAGAGATAAAGAGTAAGGGGAAGAGACTGAGAAACAAAGGAAGAAGAGACAAAGAGAGAGAGCACAAGAGACAGAGATAAAGAGTAAGGGGAAGAGACTGAGAAACAATGGAAGAAGAGACAAAAAGAGAGAGCACAAGAGACAGAGATAAAGAGTAAGGGCTCATTCAAGTAATACTCGTCCGTGAAATCACTCAGCACACGGACCGTGAAATTCAATGGGGCTATTCACACGTGTTGTTTTTCACTCACCTAGTCGCCCTTTGAAGTCTATGGGTGCGTGAAAACCACGGGCAGCACATGGACGACATCCGTGCGCTGTCGCGTTTCACGCATCAAATACATTGAAAAGCAGAGAAATCTATTTTTTTTTTAAAACGTGTTTTCATGGATGTGAAAATCGCTTGCCACACGCAATGCACACAGATGCCAACACGCAACGCACAAGAAGCGTAGGAAAAACGCTGCATTTTTTATGCGTGCAAATCGGACATGCTCGTCTGATTGTAGCATAAGGGGAAGAGACTGGAAAAAGCGCGAGAGAGGAAGAGAAAAGCGCGAGAGAGGAAGAGAAAAGCGCGAGAGAGGAAGAGAAAAGCGCGAGAGAGGAAGAGAAAAGCGCGAGAGAGGAAGAGAAAAGCGCGACAGAGGAAGAGAAAAGCGCGACAGAGGAAGAGAAAAGCGCGACAGAGGAAGAGAAAAGCGCGACAGAGGAAGAGAAAAGCGCGACAGAGGAAGAGAAAAGCGCGAGAGAGGAAGAGAAAAGCGCGAGAGAGGAAGAGAAAAGCGCGAGAGAGGAAGAGAAAAGCGCGACAGAGGAAGAGAAAAGCGCGACAGAGGAAGAGAAAAGCGCGACAGAGGAAGAGAAAAGCGCGACAGAGGAAGAGAAAAGCGCGACAGAGGAAGAGAAAAGCGCGACAGAGGAAGAGAAAAGCGCGACAGAGGAAGAGAAAAGCGCGACAGACAAAGAGAAAAAGCGCGAGAGAGAAAGAGAAAAAGCGCGAGAAAGATAAAAAGCGCGAGAGAGAAAGATAAAAAGCGCGAGAGAGAAAGATAAAAAGCGCGAGAGAGGAAGATAAAAAGCGCGAGAGAGGAAGAGAAAAGCGTGAGAGAAAAAGCGATAAGCGAAAAAGAGAAAAAAAGTGAAAAGAGAAAGGAGCCAGAGAGAAAGAGAAGAGTGAACGCGACAAAATGATAAAGGGAGAAATACAAAGAGAAAGCACGTGAGCAAGACAAAGAAAGAGAAAAAGAGATAAAAATAATAAAGACCGAGAGAAAGAGAGCGAGCGAGTCAGGGCGAGAGCGAGAGAAAGAGAGCGAGCGAGACAGGGCGAGAGCGAGAGAAAGAGAGCGAAAAAGAAAAAATAGAAAAAAAAAAAAATAATAATATTGAGAAACAAAAGTAAGAGACACAGAGACCGTGATCTGCGGATGGGATTACCTTGCGTCGCGCTGTCTCTTTCTCCAGACTGTCTCTCAGCTGTAGGTCGGGCAGAGGAGCATTATACAAGGTGGAATAACGAGGGAAGAGCCCCTCTAAACCAGCGAGAGACAAGGGTGGGGAGAGGTCCTGGGCAAGGTGGGCACTAAGAGATGGAGCAGAGCACAGTGTATAAGTGACAAGCAGAGCAGGCCCAAGATGCCCCAGCATGCTCCACTGGAGGAGCGGTCCTCAGTACAGGACTTTCCCCGCTAGTAACATCGATTACCGATATATTCGGATACACAGTACCAGTCAGCTGTATAGAAAGGGGGTTGTGAGGTAATTCTCCGCTTCCTGTCACTAAGCGATGGACAACGTGTTACAGAAGTTGCAATGAAAGGTCAACCGGTTCCTCCACCACATAAGAGATCAGTGACATCATAGATGAAGCCTCATTTATACCGGGGGCTCAGGTACAACATATGCCCGAGGGTCCGGGGGCTGTGAGCTAGCCCTCTGCTGGGTGCACGTCTAGACAATACATATAGGGCACATATGTTATTACATGACGTCATCGGATGGGGTGCTCTATACCTGAGCAGGGTGCTGGTGGTGTCGCTCTGCTGCTCCAGTCTCTTTTCAGGGGCCTCCCCTACAAGAAGAAGGTAATAAAAGCTGTCATGGAGATGTCAAATCCACCTAAGGTTTTCCCCCCCATCCTGCCCGGCCCACTCACCGTGTGAGGTCACTAGGCTGCCCAGGCTGAGCATGTTCTTCAGGTGGCACCGCAGTGACTCCATCTGCGAGATGTATGGAGAGGGCTCCTGTAGAGCAGGACAGTCATGACATAGTCAATGGGCCGATTCAAAAATGTTACAGCCTTGTCTATATACTGTATAAGGGGACGGGAGGGACCCAGTCCTGGTGATCAGACCTGTGGACCATTGTGGGAATACCCCTTTAATGTAGTCAGTGAAATTTAAAGGGACAGCCCAGTTTTATGTAAATAAAGCTAAAAGGGGATGCCTGTTTCCAGCTAGTAAATTGTATTCACTGTACAATAAAATATTATACAATTTTCCACTATAGATTCTGTATCAATTCCTCCGTTTTCAAAATATCCGCTTGCTGTCATTCCTAAAAACTTTCACTATTCAGCCACAGCTGTGATAACTTAACCTCAACTCCTACGAGCTGTGACCCATGACCAGGGCAGATTATTATCCCTTGGAAGTAAACAATGACATTTCCTACTCTACGACAGCAAGCAGAGATCTTGAAAACAGTGAGGTATGGATATAGAAACTATATTGGAAAATTGTATAACCTTTCATTACTCAATAGCATTCATTTGCCGAAACCAAAAACACCCCTTCAACCATCATCTAATTCCTCTGCTTGGTGTCAGTGAATGTAAACAGAACCCTGCACCTGTAGAGGATAAACAACTTTAGGGGTGGGTAAAATGTACGGTCTTGTAGATTATAATGCTTTAGAACGAGGGAACATTGGAACGGACAATATCTGAATGAGTTACATAAGCAAATTCATACATAAGCAGCGCCACCTGGTGGAAACAAACAGCTAAAGGGACTGTCCCACCACAACTTATCACTTATCCATAGGATAGGTGATAAGTGAACTGATCTCTGGGACCCCCACCACTCAAGAGAACAGGGGTCCCGAATCCCCTTACGCTGCCGTTCTATTCATTCTCTATGGGACTGCCGGATATAGCCGAGTACAGCGCTATAGAGAATGGTGGGACGACCCTTTTAAAGGGGGTTCCCATAAACATAATTTATCACCTATATATGTCTGATCGTGGGGGTCCGACCACTGGGTCCCCTACCGATCCAGAGAACGATCGTCCCATCTGTGCATGCTCGGCCACCACTCCATTCACTACGGGCTGCCGAGTGCTGAACTTCTACGCAGTTCCATAGAAAGTGAATGCTGCGGAGGGCGAGCATGTGCAGTACCGCTCCATTCCTATAGGGGACGCTTTAAAGGGTTTGTACAGAATTAGAAAAACACGGCTGCTTTCTTTCAGGAACAGCGCCACCCCTGTCCGTAGGTTGTGTTTTATATTGCAGCTCAGCGTCATTAACCCCTTAAGTACCAAGCCTCTTTTCTCGTTACGGTCTGCAGGAACATTTAGCGCTTTTGCCGTATTCAGAAAGGTGTATTTTTTGCGTCCACGTAGCGTGTGAGGGCTTGTTGTTGTTTTTTTTTTTTTTTGCGGGATGCGTGGTATTTATTGATTTACTTTTATTAACTCTTTCTGGGGGGGATGGGAAAAAAACTGAAATTCCGTCATTGTATTTTAGATTTTAATTGCGCACCGTTCGCGGCTCGGGGTAAATAACCCGCCGCCTTCATTCCTGGCTCGTACAATTACTGCCATATGTAAAGGGCTTCCGTTTTATTACTTTAGCACAAAAACTCTTTTCTTCAAATAATTCGTTTTTGGATCGCCGCATTTGTATTTTTCGGTCGGTGTAGACGACGTAGGATTGGTTTGCTTTTTTTGCGTCACAAGATGTACCTTTTGTTGGTCCCATTTCGGAGTACACGGGACTTCTCAATTAACTTTAATAATTTAATTTTTTAGAGAGGGATTATAAAAAAAAAAAAGCAATTCCTTTGTTGTTTTCTTTTACATTCGTCTTTCATAATTGCGGTTGAAATAACACGTTAACTTTGTTTGGGTCGTTACGATCACGGCGGCGACGGCGACGCCACTTATGCGTATTATTGTTTTCACTTTCACCCCCCCTCATTTATTTAGTCCCCCTAGTGGACTTCACTATGTGATCTGATCGCTGATATAACGCTTTGTTATGTCTATCAGGCATATTGCCGTAGTGGCCCGGGGGCCCTTGATTGGCTCCTGGCTGCAACGGCAACCCTTTGGCAGCCCCTTAACCGCGCTCATAAGAGGGAGCCCCTTTTCTCTGTCGAACCACTTAAATGCTGTGGTTGTCATTGACCGCAGCATTTAAGGGGCTAAACGGCTGGTATTGGAGTTTTCTCTGACCCCAGCCGATGCAGCGGAAGCCAGGCTGTCAGTCAACGCCAGGATCTTGCTGTGTTTGCTTGTCATAGTGGCATAATGTAAGCCAAATCATGACGTACAGTCACGCTGAGCTGCAATACCTCACACAACCTGTTGATAGGTGTGGCGCTGTTTTTGGAAGAAAACAGCCATGTTTTTCTAATTTTGTACAGCCCACAGCTGGAATATTTTGGTGGTATCCGATGGCAATGTAACGGGGATAGGACTGCTAGACTCCCTGATTGGCTCTTACTGTAGAGCTGCCCTACAGTCTTGTTATAGAGATAGGGGGCGCTTTTGGAAGCTGCTTCTCGTCCCCCACATGTCTAGGTAATAACAGGCATGATATCAGGGGATGACGCTGGTAGGGCGGGCTTCATCTGGCCGTACCTTCCTCCCAGAAGCCTCCACACCTTCCCGGAGCCTCCGTGACATTTCATCCGCTAGATCATCCACCTCGGAAGTCACGGGAGATGCTGGAGCCAGATCTGTTCTTCTATGGATCTCCTCCGGCTCCTGTTCTTGGCTGCGTCTCAGGGAGGCATAGAGCCGAGCCGTTACCTCGGAGGAGACGACGCGTCTGAGGGAGGTGGAGGGGGAAGTGAGGAGAGGAGGTGAGGAAGGATCGGCCAGGGAGTGACGGGGAGATGACGGAGAAGACACAGGAAGAGGCTCTATGCCGCTGAGGAGAGAGGCGTCCTGGAGAGAGAAGGCGTCAGGGAGAGCCATGAAAAGAGACGGACGCGGGAAGCTGGAGGAGAGAGGACGGAGAACACGGGTTACTCAAATCAGAATGGAAAAAGCGGAAAGTATCTGCACAACGGATGAAGAGGGGGATGGGGTGAACATCACAATGACGCCTCTCCGTCAAGTCAAACCTGGGTGAAATGTCGCAGATACCACGTGTAGGGGGTCCACGGGCATTATCGAATAAAAATAAGTTGTCACCGACCTTAAAGAGGCTCTGTCACCAGATTTTGCAGCCCCTATCTGCTATTGTAGCAGATCGGCGCTGCAATGTAGATTACAGTAACGTTTTTATTTTTTATAAACGAGCATTTTTGGCCAAGTTATGGCCATTTTCGTATTTATGCAAATGAGGCTTGCAAAAGTACAACTGGGCGTGTTGAAAAGTAAAAGTACAACTGGGCGTGTATTATGTGCGTACATCGGGGCGTGTTTAATACTTTTACTAGCTGGGCGTTCTGATGAGAAGTATCATCCACTTCTCTTCACAACGCCCAGCTTCTGGCAGTGCAGATCTGTGACGTCACTCACAGGTCCTGCATCGTGTCAGACGAGCGAGGACACATCGGCACCAGAGGCTACAGTTGATTCTGCAGCAGCATCAGCGTTTGCAGGTAAGTAGCTACATCGACTTACCTGCTAACGCCGATGCTGCTGCAGAATCATCTGTAGCCTCTGGTGCCGATGTGTCCTCGCTCGTCCGACACGATGCAGGACCTGTGAGTGACGTCACAGCGTGATCTCTGGAGAACACGCTGTGTCTGCACTGCCAGAAGCTGGGCGTTCTGAAGAGAAGTGGATGATACTTCTATACACAACGCCCAGCTAGTAAAAGTATTAAAAACGCCCCGATGTACGCACATAATACACGCCCACTTGGACTTTTACTTTTAAACACGCCCACTTGGACATTTGCAAGCCTCATTTGCATAACTACAAAAATGGTCATAACTTGGCCAAAAATGCTCGTTTTTTAAAAATAAAAACATTACTGTAATCTACATTGCAGCGCCGATCTGCTGCAATAGGAGATAGGGGCTGCAAAATCTGGTGACAGAGCCTCTTTAAAGGAGAAATCCAGGCGCCCTTAACTCCGTACTGACGTCACCGCACATCATAGTAGGGAGTGGGGAGTATGGAGCGGGTTCATGGGTGGAGACTGCTCCATACGCCGCGGGTGTCAGCTGTATATTACAGGCGATACCTCACCACAACAGCCGGGATCAGGGAGGACTCAGATACCGGCGCTTTACCAACTTAGATGCCGCAGTCAATAGCGGCCGGAATTGGATTTGTCGCATTCGTAAAAGTTCGAACTATTCGGATATAACATTATTTAACCCGCACGACAAACGCCGTAACAAAAATAAAATAAAAACATAAGGTCACCTCACCGCCAACAAAAAGTAGAATAAAACTCGCATGTAACAGTATTAATAGATACTACGGCTCGTCCCGCAAAAATAAGTCCCCACACAGCTAAATCAACGAAAAAATTAAAAAGTTCTGGCTTTTGGAAGGCGGCGTGTGAAAAGCGGATGCGGAGGGAAGGGGTTAAAAGACGCCATATATATATATAATAGCAGTGTCACATAATAACTTATAATGTACAGGATATAATACTCACATCTCGCTGCTGACTCTTCCTGACGCTATAAACGTCTGCAGTCTGTGTTCCCCGCTTCCAGGGCCGCCATGTGACGTCACTATCCTGCGCCCACCCAGCTAACCGATTCTCCATGGCAACGATCTCTCACCGTCCGCCATCTTGGAACACCCATTATAAACAAACTCTTCCGCGCTCATAACAGCACGTCATTTACAGAGCCAACTCCTGTCACTGTCCGCCGCCCTCACGTACACATTCCCGTATAATACTCCACCGGTAGACTCGAATTCTAAACTGCCATGACGACATCACGTAACGCAGAAGGCGGGGCCCCTACACGCATGCGTGGAGCCACTAACGTGACGTGTTTGTCAGAGGCGTGGCTTAGATACCGGAAGTAAGCGGCTGGCTTGACGGGACAGGGTGAGCGCCTTCGTTCTTGGTTATGATATACAGGGATGTCATGTGATCACCTGTCAGGCTGGGACTTGTAGTTCTTCCTCGTGTTTAGCAGTATATTAAGTTGTCGGGGTGGACGATTACTTTGAGTCAGGTGACTTGCTATATGACACTTTAATTTCTATGGCAACGGCAGCAACTGCGTCAAGTTATCAAAATAAACGTGTTGCGGATGCCGCCATTTTTACCCTGAAATGGATCAACGATATTTCTACAATTTTTAATCGCGGATTCGTGTCTCGCAGCGTTATAACCGGTCTGATGTCTTCTATCCCGTCTATGATCACATGTTCCGCCATTCGTTTGCCGCCTTGTAATGCGTGAAAACTGCTGAGATCTGCTCCGGCTTCTTTTTAACCCCTTCCCTCCGCAGCCGTTTTTCCTCTCCGCCTTCCAAAATCCGTAACTTTTTAATTTTTTCGCCATTTATTGTACCGTATAATGTGCTGCCAAACTGGAAAAAATATTCTTTGTGGGGTGGAATTGGGAAAAAAAACAATGATTCCGCCATTGTTTTTGGGTTACGCTTTTACGGCATTCGCTATGCGGTAAAAAAAGACAACTTAACTTTATTCTGTGGGTCATTATGATTACGGTGATACCAAATGTCATTTTTTTTAATGTTTTAACACTTTTAGAAAGAAGAAAAGAATTGTTTATAAAATATATATATAGTTTAGTCGCCATATTCTGAGAGCCGGAACTTTTTTTTATTCCGTTGATTTTAGCGGTGCGAGTGCTTATTTTTGCGGGGCGAACTGTCATTTTTATTGGGAACTTTTTGGGGTACATGAGTTTTTTTTATCCTTTTTTTTTTATAAAATTTTTGGGGGGAAGCGGGGTGACCAAAACCAGTAATTCTAGCGTTCTGAATTTTTGACTGTGCGAACACAGTCATATTTCAATAGTTGAAGCTTTTACGGACGCGGCGATGCCATTTATGATTTTTTTTTCATTGCCCCCTCTTTTAGTGACTTAGATGCCACAGTCAATATTTACCGCGGCATCTAAGTGGTAAAAAGGTCGGGATTGAAGTGATCTCTGATCCTGGCCAATGCCGTGAACCGTCGGCTGTAACATACACCCATGAGCCCGCTCCGTACTCCACCCGTGGCGTCCGTGATGTACAGTTACGTCATATGTCGCTAAGGGGTTGACTTCGTCAAACGTCCCCTATAAAGAAGAGTCCCAACTTGAACCCTATTCCACCTGGTGAGGCGTCTGACGCATCCAGGCAGAGATTGTATGGTGAGGTGGTTATTAATGTGTCTCGCTAGGAGTCTATGGAAGTTATGGAAACCGCCAGCACCTCCCCTGCTTTCAGAAGCGGGCACAACTCAAAATTACCCGCTAGCGCTGTAATAGGGGAGTTTGACCCGCATTGTTTAAAGGGGATTCTTCCGACTGGAGAAACCCTCCACAGATGCGAGCTGCACCGGTGGAAGCTACGGGTGGCCACACGTATATATGGACCACCTTCTATGATCTTCATGTGAACTGATATGTCCAGGTAGACAAGTGTAGTCCAGTTGAAACAACCCCAATAAAGCAGATAACGGCGTGAGCCTGACGTCTAACCTACGTTACTCATGATCTATAGGGCAGGTGTGAACTTTGTTGACTAGACGTCGTTGTGCTTTATCTGTCACTCCGGCCTCCTTGTCGGCCCATGATCTCTTTTAGGGGTTTTCTGGTTGTCAACGGGTAAGTGACTGGTTTGAGCTGCTTCTTTAGGACTCGTACAATGATGTTTGGTGGTTGCAGTTCTACTAGGATAGATATGAGCAATGGGGGGGCCATCTTTAAAGAGAACCTTTCACCTGCCCATACATGTGCAGCATGTAATAGGCAGGGCTGCCCAAACTCTGGGGCACTTTACATTTTTTTTCCTGCTCTGAGTGAGTGAGAGCGTGCGCTGTCCGTAGCTGATTGGACAGTGTCACAGCCATGTTACACGCCCCCTTGCCATTACACACCCCATTGACAGTTCAGGGGGTTATTTAAATATTGGGCGCCAAATATAACGGCACCAATTATCCAAATAACGGAGGAGGGTAGGAAAAAAATGTAAAGTTCCCCAGAGTTTGTACAGCCCTCCCCATTACATGCTGCACATGTATGGGCAGGTGAAAGGTTCTCTTTAAGACGTCCTCCTAGTGACTTATGCCTCGTCGTCAGTCAAGTCCAGAGAGGATGGGACGGAGAGGCGTCCGGGATAAAAATGAAGGACACTTCCCGGTTCGGGGGACGCCTTGCCCCTAATTAGCATACAATGCCCGGAGGAATTAATCTACTTTTTTTTACACTTTTGAAAGCCCCAACATATGTAATAAAGTTTATGTGGCCACTGCGTTACACGACTCCGGTCTAGCGGTGTAAGCGGCTGGAGGAGGAGAATCGGGTGACAGACTCCTGAAGTGATGACTTAACATTAGGAGGACGTCGAACCGCCGGCACCTGAGCAGGGGCTTGAAGGGGGACGTGATGCAGTTTCCTGCACACCGGGTGGACAAGATCGGGGGGGGGGGAAAATGTGATATGGCTGACGTACTAAACCAGCACTGCAGCACCTTCATATTCAGGTTCGGATAGGGTGCCAGAGGTCGGACCCCCAGGATCAGACAGTTATTGCACTACCTAGCGTTATGCCATCACTTTATGAAATGGAAATAGCCCTTTATCCGTTTCAGGACCAGAATAAATTTTGTTTTTATGCTTTTGTTTTTGCCTCCCTGCCTTCAAAAAGTCATAACTTTCTGTTATTTTTTTCATTGACACGGCTAATTTTTATGGGACAAGTTTTACTTTCTCATGGCGCTATTTAAAGAGGCTCTGTCACCAGATTTTGCAACCCCTATCTCCTATTGCAGCAGATCGGCGCTGCAATGTAGATTACAGTAACGTTTTTATTTTTAAAAAACAAGCATTTTTGGCCAAGTTATGACCATTTTTGTAGTTATGCAAATGAGGCTTGCAAAAGTCCAAGTGGGCGTGTATTATGTGCGTACATCGGGGCGTTTTTACTACTTTTACTAGCTGGGCGTTGTGTATAGAAGTGTCATCCACTTCTCTTCAGAACGCCCAGCTTCTGGCAGTGCAGACACAGCGTGTTCTCCAGAGATCACGCTGTGTCGTCACTCACAGGTCCTGCATCGTGTCGGACACATCGGCACCAGAGGCTACAGTTAATTCTGCAGCAGCATCAGCGTTTGCAGGTAAGTAGCTACATCGACTTACCTGCAAACGCCGATGCTGCTGCAGAATCAACTGTAGCCTCTGGTGCCGATGTGTCCTCGCTCGTCCGACACGATGCAGGACCTGGGGCAGGAAGTGAGTGACGTCACAGCGTGATCTCGCGAGAACACGCTGTGTCTTTGCACTGCCAGAAGCTGGGTGGTAACGAAGAGAAGTGGATGATACTTCTCGTCAGAAAGCCCAGCTAGTAAAAGTAGTAAACACGCCCCGATGTACGCACATAATACACGCCCACTTGGACTTTTACTTTTAAACACGCTCAGTTGTACTTTTGCAAGCCTCATTTGCATAAATACAAAAATGGTCATAACTTGGCCAAAAATGCTCGTTTTTTAAAAATAAAAACGTTACTGTAATCTACATTGCAGCGCCGATCTGCTGCAATAGGAGATAGGGGCTGCAAAATCTGGTGACAGAGCCTCTTTAATATTATGTGTCATGTACTGGGAAGCTGCAAAAAAAATTCAGAATGGGGTGGAATTGGAAAAAAACCAAGAGGTTCCTCCGTTTTCTTATAGGTTTAGTTTTTACGGTGTTCACTGTACGGTGAAAATGACACATTACCTTTATTCTGCGGGTCAGTACCATCACGGGGATACCAAATTTATATGGTTTTTGTTATGTTTTAGTACCTTTTAAAAAAACAAAAATTGTTTGAAACAAACAGCATATTTTTTTTGCATAGTCCTATTTTGACCCCTGTAATTTTTTTATATTTCCGTGTGCAGAGCTTGTACGTGGAAATATGTCGTTTTCATTTAATACGATTTTGGGGAATGACGGGCATTTCGATCACTTTTTTTTTATGTGGGGTTGAAGTGGCAAAAACCTGTGATTTGGCCATTTTGACCTTTTTTATCCCCCGCTGTGGCGTTCACTGTATTGGAAAAATAGTTTTATAGTTCGGGCATTTTCAGATGCGGGGATACCTTATATGTTTTTGTTTATTTTTATATGTGATCTAGGAAAAGGGGGTGATTTGAATTTTTATAGGGGAAGTAAAAACCTCTCAGATGCCGGTGATCATATCTGGCACCGGCATCTGAGGGGGTTACATGCTTGCGATCAGAAATGTTTCTGATTGCAAGTATTGCTGCTGGGTCCCTGCCGTGCAACACAGCAGAGACCCGGCGGCTATGGTGCCCGCTTGGCTTCTGAGCGGGCGCCGTTTTTAAAAACCCTTTCCCGAAAAATATAATCATATTAGCGACGGGAAAGGGTTAAAAGGGTCATCTCCAAAATGTAGGAAGGGACGATGAGAAGACGCTTATTGGTTTATAGGATTCCACCTTATTTGTCTACTCCCATTTCGGTTAAGGTTTTGTTTTTCCATTCCCAGATGACTATACACAACCTATACATATTTGACCGGAATGGGACCTGTCTTCACTACAACGAGTGGAACCGCAGGAAACAGGCGGGAATCTCTAAAGACGAGGTGATGTCTGACAAGGAATTGTTCATTGTCTAATAAAGATATACACTTCAAATACCATTATTAGCAACAGAACTTCCTGTATTAAGCCGTCCCATCCCCCACTGATCTGTGTGCTCTTCTTTAAAGGGGCTGTCTGGGCATTCAGAGTTTTTTTTACACTGGCAGGATAGATCATCAGTATATGATCGGTGGGGGTCCAACACCCGGACCCTGTACCGATCAGTTATTCCGGCTGTCTCCAGACCCCCACCGATCGTATACTGATGACTTATCCTGTGGATAGGTCATCAGTATGAAAAACCACCCCATGCCCAGACACCCCTTTTAATATCTCTATCCCTTCCCGTCCCACATCCTATTCTTTTTCTTCTTCCCAGGAATACAAGCTGATGTACGGGATGCTCTTCTCCATCCGTTCCTTCGTCAGTAAGATGAGCCCCGTGGATATGTATCCTTACCTCCTGCCCTTGTGAAAGATCTGTGTGATCTTGACATCTAAAATGGAAAACAGGATTAAAGGGCAACACCGGTTAACACTGACATTTACACGTATAGTTTAGTCCTATTACATAGTAAGGTTGACTAAAGTCCATCAAGTTTAACCTCTCCAAGAGCTCTCTGTTTGGTCCATAAGGAAGGGAAAACAATACTCTCCGGGTGTTTGTAGCCACGTAAACTTCTAGGTGAAAAAATACTGCGACTAGGACTTGGGTCTTGGTATCGTATCATACACGAGACGCAGAACTTATTTGAAGTCGGGGCACAGGATAAAAAGTTTTACTTCCTGGTTCTTTGTCTGCATAATGGCGGTGGGGGGAGCTGAGGGAAGAAGGATCACATAAATGTCTGAGGTAGAAATACCCCTTTAAAGGTGGTCACTGTCATATCATAAAACTTGACATGTCATAGATATTTCACTAAGAAAGTTTTGGTCAGTGGGGGTCCAGTTGCTGAGACCCTCGTGACTAGTAGAAAAAAGGGGTACAAAAATGTTTTGGCTTCAATCCCTAACGTTCTTATTTATGAAGAATAATGGCCTGTTCACATCTGCGCTGGAGGCTCCGTTACGGGCCTCGGTCGCAGATCCGGCTGAAAAAACTTAGCTGTACTATTGTTTTCGGTAAAGACGCGGACCCCCTCCCCGACGGAACCCATTAAAGTCAATGGGCTCCAGTACCTGCCGATAGTGTCTGGCGTATAACGGAAACGGCGCTTCCAGGATTATCATTGTTCTGCTCCTCTGACGGAGCAGAACATTAGACATACCAACGCTGATGTGAACAGACCCCAAGAGGGCTTTCCCATTTTACGTTTTAATGTGCCCTTCCAACATAAACATTGCAGCAGCGCTAATCAGTACATGAGTCCCCTTCTCACCCGTACATTGCACAGAAATGGTGTGCGTGGCTGCAGTGGGGACACACTATCAGCGGGCCGAAGGGAGAGGAGGACATATTTTTTGAAAACATATAACGGGAAAGCCATCTTAAGCGGACTAGATTAAAAACTCTAAGGCTATGTTAACATTTGCGTCGGAGGCTCAGTTAGGGGCCTCCGTCGCAGATCCGGCAGGGTGTACCGGAGACAATAGCGCAGCATTCTGCGCTATTGTGTCCGGTAAAATCACGTACACCCCGATGGAAAGCTGACAGAACCTATTAAAGTCACTGGGTTCCGTTGGCAACGGACGGTGTCCGTTGTGCAATGAAACCGTTGGTTCCGTTATTCCCTTGTTCTGCTCCTCTGATTGAGCGTAAGGCCCTGTTCACACAGAGTTTTTTTGACTAGTTTTTTTGTGTGGAAACCGCTCTGCAAAACTCGTCAAAAACCGCCTGAAAATGCCTCCCATTGATTTCAATGGGAGGCGGACGAGTTTTTTTACCGCGAGCGGAAAAACCACGTCGCGGTAAAAAGAAGCGACATGACCCATCTCGAGGCGGTTTCCGCCTCCAAAACCCCATTTCAATCAGTCAGAAATGGGAAAAAAACTCCTCGACGAGTGTTTTGACGAGTTTTTGTCAAACCACTGTGCAAAAAAACGTCTGGAGCAGTTTTTACTGGAGGAATTTTCCTCCTGCAAAAAACTCTGTGTGAACACAGCCTAACAGCAGAATGGTTCAACACAGGTGTAAACCCAGCCGAAGTTGAATTTACGTAAAACTGGACAACCCCTTTAAGCGGCACTAATAAGACAAGTAGGCCATTTAAAGCATAATCTTTAACCAGCTCCATACAGGAAAGATGGCTTCCTTTCTTTTCAAACTAGCAAGTATAAGCTTCACTACTATGAGACTCCAAGTGGTCTGAAGATGGTAATGAACACGGATCTGAGCGTGGGGAGCACACGGGATATTTTACATCAGATCTACAGCACGGTGAGAAACTAGGAGGCCTTGAGATCTTTTCACTTGTCCTTAGTTGGGTTTGTACGAGAGTCCTATGGGTATTTAGTTCTAGGTCCCCTGAAAACTTTTCTGTAGAATATAAAATATGTGAACAATATAAGATTATATATTAATATTCTTCGGCCGGTCTTTTTTAAAGGTGGAAAAGGCCACTGTAGGACCCATTAGTAAATACTGGGCACCGATTAAAATCATTTGGTGTCTTAAGATTTCAGAGGACATTGGTGGTTCTCCAGAGCCAAGAACCACACTTTATGGCTCTAGGTAGTAGAGAGAGTTCTGATCAAAGGTCCTACTAGACCACCCCGTTCATGCTTTATCACTGATTGAAAGCATATGTATGGTCGGCCGAGCTGAGCGTGCTTGTGTATTGAGTCGGAAGGAATAGCTGTCGACTGTTCGGCCGACCTTGATTATGAGTGTATGGGCACCTTTACGATGGAAATTTACACTTCGTCCACTTAATGTCCCCTTTTCTTTCCCTCAGATTTATGTGGAATATGTGGTTAAGAATTCCCTTTGTTCCCTCAATGACCCCATTCAAAGCGAACTTTTCAAAAGCAAACTGGACAGCTTTATCCGCAGTCTTCCATACTTCTCTGCCCGGGCTGGCTAAACCCAATTAATAAGACCTGTTGTGCCAACCTTGGGCGCCTACCCAAGTCTCAGTCTTATGCACAGTAGATGAGTTATCCGAGAGGCTCTTGTGAATCCAACCGCAACCGTAGAAGACGTCCCATCAATAACGGAGAACTCTACTGTACGCTCAACTTTCCGGAGGTACTGATACCATGGGGTTACTTCCTGTTTACACGTATGACTAATTACACGCGTATGTTATATGAGGCTTGTGGACAATGGTCATTCGTAATTCTCCCCAGTTGGTTTACGAAGAAGAGTTTTCAGCCAATGCCGCAGTTGTTGATAGAATAGGTTCGATAATTAAGAATCAACACCAAGTAGCAGCAATTGATTGTGTTCCCTGTAAAGGATATAGATGTATTCTTGTCTACCTGTGATCTACTGCAACTGTATACGGGGAGGGGGTGGGGTTATGTTATGCTCTATTAAAACTACTTAAATTACTGTAATATGTTTGACCGTATTCACTAAGGTGTTGCGTGAAAAATAGATCAACATGTATAGTAGAGAATAAATCAGCCTGCCCCTCCCCCTGCACGGTGATAGCCAGGATTTACGAGCTTATCCCTCTCCTTACAGGGTGACAAGAAGAAAATGTAAAGATGAGTCACCATCTCCCCCACTGCAGGGTGATACAGATAGAAGGGAGCTATAAGTCTACTCCTCCTCCTGCAGGGTGATACATATAGAAGAGAGCTATGAGACTACTCCTCCTCCTGCAGGGTGATATATATAGAAGAGAGCTATGAGTCTACTCCTCCTCCTGCAGTGTGATACATATAGAAGAGAGCTATGAGTCTACTCCTCCTCCTGCAGGGTGATACATATAGAAGAGAGCTATGAGACTACTCCTCCTCCTGCAGGGCGATACATATAGAAGAGAGCTATGAGACTACTCCTCCTCCTGCAGGGTGATATATATAGAAGAGAGCTATGAGTCTCCTCCTCCTGCAGGGTGATACATATAGAAGAGAGCTATGAGTCTACTCCTCCTCCTGCAGGGTGATATATATAGAAGAGAGCTATGAGTCTCCTCCTCCTCCTGCAGGGTGATACATATAGAAGAGAGCTATGAGTCTACTCCTCCTCCTGCAGGGTGATACATATAGAAGAGAGCTATGAGTCTCCTCCTCCTGCAGGGTGATACATATAGAAGAGAGCTATGAGACTACTCCTCCTCCTGCAGAGTGATACATATAGAAGAGGGGTATGAGACTACTCCTCCTCCTGCAGGGTGATACAGATAGAAGAGAGCTATGAGACGACTCCTCCTCCTGCAGGGTGATACATATAGAAGAGAGCTATGAGTCTACTCCTCCTCCTGCAGGGTGATATATATAGAAGAGAGCTATGAGTCTACTCCTCCTCCTGCAGTGTGATACATATAGAAGAGAGCTATGAGTCTACTCCTCCTCCTGCAGGGTGATACATATAGAAGAGAGCTATGAGTCTACTCCTCCTCCTGCAGGGTGATACATATAGAAGAGAGCTATGAGACTACTCCTCCTGCAGGGTGATATATATAGAAGTCCACACTGTTCATACCCCTCACATGAGTGATAGAGGTGTATAAACTAGTCACATCAAATGAGACCAACCGGGCCCCATTAGGAACATTGATGTCACTGATTTTATTCAGGAAGTCCGACGTGTCCCTAATGTAAGATCTAGCAGACACGGCGAACTTCCTCAAAATCTTGTCAAGAAAGACTGCAAGAGGGCAGAGCAACGAATCCCTGCCCGAAACAATGGGTCTCCCAGGGGGATTAGTAATACTCTTGTGTATTTTAGGTAGACAGTATAGTATGGGTGTTATTGGATAAAGTGGTGTTAAGTAAGTATACAGATCTCTGTCAATCATATCATTAGCAAAAGCATTGTCAACCAGTACTCTAATACGTTTCTGAATGTCCCTCACAGGGTCAATCGAGATTCTCCTATAGACCTCTATATCATTGAGTTGTCTATAGACTTCATTTAGGTACAGGGTTCGGTCCATAATGACAACCGCACCCCCTTTATCCGCGGGTTTAATAATGAGGTCATCATTACGGACCAATTTATCCAAAGCTACTTTCTCTTTAATGGACAAATTGTGTCGGGTATGCATAGATATACCAGAGCAACATTCCTGTTTAAATTCTGAAACATCTTTAAGCACTGATGCAATAAACGTTTCAACCACCTGCAAACATGCAGGGGGCTGGAAGTTGCTCCTATTGGACAAACCCCAATGTTTGAGGCATAGTTCTATATCTGGCCCTGGATTACTATTCATCACCGGAATAGGCTGTTGGGAAAACCAAGTCTTCATCCTGACTGACCTGAAAAAATTATTCAGGTCAATATCAAGTTGCAGCCAATCCATGTTTTGAATAGGGCAGAACGATAACCCCTTATGCAAAACCGACAATTCATCAACAGATAAAGTATAATCAGAAACATTTACCACTAATTGGTGGTCACAGGAGACCTCTTTTTCACTTGTGCCGTCGATCTTAGCTGTTTGATATTCTTGCTTCTTACATCCCCGCCTGTATTTTCTGCCACCTCTCCTTGTACAAGCTGACTTTGCTCTGGTACGCTGGTTGCTTCCCCTAAAAAATCAACCGTAGGGGAGTCCCTATTTCTTTGAAATCTTCCTTTTGTGTCCTTCCAAATGGGCCTCTTCTGTTGTATTGGTTGTTCCTTCTTCCAGTTGTAGATCTTGCCTGAAGCATAGTCGTCTCTGTCACGAAACCACTTATGTCGTTTTATCTCCTCCTGTTCACGTTGAAACTTTAGTAGAATACCTTGGAATTTCTCCTGATAACCAGAAAGTTCATCACCTTCCATGACCGTCCGTAATTTTTCCTCTAATTCAGCCTTCTTGAATCCACACTTCTCAATCTCCTTCTGAAGAAATTCAATGTTGAGTAGAATTACATCCAAGGCATATTTGTTGGATAAGCCCTCCAGGCTCATGCAGAAATCCACGTTATTTGGGAACAGGTTGGGCTTCAAATGAGATCTTAATCCACGTGGGATGATTTGGTGCCTGTAGTATTCGCCCAAAATAGACAGATGTAGCTGCAGGTTAATATATCTCCTTGACTCAAATTCAAAGCATCGTTTGATGTCAACCTTAGCTGGAATCCCCAGGAAGGTCCCATCTCCCAATGAACCATTCAAAATCCTGTTCACATCCTCTGTGGTGTAGGAAAAAAGGTTGGGTGAAGTATTCAGAGCCCCAGTCGGCTCCATGTTGTAGTATACACGTGCTAAAGCCTCCTCGTCACACAATATATAGAAGATCCAAACATAGGAGCAGCACTGTGTCAATAGCCAGAAACGGTTGGTGCTAGCTTCAAAATATCAAGGAGTGACGAGCTCCTCATGCATATATCCAAGAAAAAGAGACTGGAAGCAGCACTCAGCAAAAAAATGTGAATTTATTCACCCAACACAGCAACGTTTCACTTCCTCCATGGAAGCATTTTCAAGCAATGAATGAAAACCACACATTGACATATATAGACAGAGCCACAGCCCAATTAACAGGTGTAATGAATCGTAGTAGTTATACAATGTATCAAAAAATACGATATATTATAAAAGTGTAGCAAAAAGTATAGTGCAGAAACATATGAGTCAATCACTGACATTTAGATGTAGATAATCACAACTGTATTAAGTGACATGTATGTGCATATAATAGTGAAAACATATTAATTACAGATTAATCAACAATCACAGTATGATACACAGAAGCTGGCACTCACCAATCTAGGTAAACAAGGACCATCTGTCCACGAGAAGTCAGTGAAAAAAGAAAAAAGAAAAAGAATTCCGGCGCCATAATCGCCATATTGCGCATGCCCCAACTCACACCGTCTATTGGCTGCTGCCAACACGTGCAAAACAAAGCACTATGACCCTGTACATCGCAGTCTGATTACAACATCATAGAGGGGCCGCAGTCCCGCGCAGGCGCAATGCGATAAAACGCTTTAGCCACGCCATAGTGAAAACTGGAAAACTTGCCAGTAATGCGATACCATTCTCGGGATGTATGCGCAGCAATGGCTGAAAAAGAACCCTGCACGGAGAGATATATATCACATCAGTATTCACAAAATATGTGGTAAGAATGTAGGTAGATAAAGATAGTAAATAACATCACAATGAAGTTTTATTAAAACCCAAAAGACAAGGTATCCCCCAAATGAATCAATCAAGGGAATACCGTCATATGAAGAATCTCGACATGCGATATGGCGATTATGGCGCCGGAATTCTTTTTCTTTTTTCTTTTTTCACTGACTTCTCGTGGACAGATGGTCCTTGTTTACCTAGATTGGTGAGTGCCAGCTTCTGTGTATCATACTGTGATTGTTGATTAATCTGTAATTAATATGTTTTCACTATTATATGCACATACATGTCACTTAATACAGTTGTGATTATCTACATCTAAATGTCAGTGATTGACTCATATGTTTCTGTACTATACTTTTTGCTACACTTTTATAATATATCGTATTTTTTGATACATTGTATAACTACTACGATTCATTACACCTGTTAATTGGGCTGTGGCTCTGTCTATATATGTCAATGTGTGGTTTTCATTCATTGCTTGAAAATGCTTCCATGGAGGAAGTGAAACGTTGCTGTGTTGGGTGAATAAATTCACATTTTTTTTGCTGAGTGCTGCTTCCAGTCTCTTTTTCTTGGATATAGAAGAGAGCTATGTGTCTACTCCTCCTCCTGCAGGGTGATATATATAGAAGATAGCTATGAGTCTACTCCTCCTCCTGCAGGGTGATATATATAGAAGAGAGCTATGAGTCTACTCCTCCTCCTGCAGGATGATACATATAGAAGAGAGCTATGAGACTACTCCTCCTCCTGCAGGGTGATATATATAGAAGAGAGCTATGAGTCTACTCCTCCACCTGCAGGGTGATACATATAGAAGAGAGCTATGAGTCTACTCCTCCTCCTGCAGGGTGATATATATAGAAGAGAGCTATGAGACTACTCCTCCTCCTGCAGGATGATACATATAGAAGAGATCTATGAGACTACTCCTCCTCCTGCAGGGTGATATATATAGAAGAGAGCTATGAGACTACTCCTCCTCCTGCAGGATGATACATATAGAAGAGAGCTATGAGTCTACTCCTCCTGCTGCAGGGTGATACATATAGAAGAGAGCTATGAGTCTACTCCTCCTCCTGCAGGGTGATACATATATAGAAGAGAGCTATGAGTCTACTCCTCCTCCTGCAGAGTGATACATACAGAAGAGAGCTATGAGTCTACTCCTCCTCCTGCAGTGTGATATATATAGAAGAGAGCTATGAGTCTACTCCTCCTCCTGCAGGGTGATTCATATAGAAGAGAGCTATGAGTCTACTCCTCCTCCTGCAGGGTGATACATATAGAAGAGAGCTATGAGACTACTCCTCCTCCTGCAGGGTGATATATATAGAAGAGAGCTATGAGTCTACTCCTCCTCCTGCAGAGTGATACATATAGAAGAGAGCTATGAGTCTACTCCTCCTCCTGCAGGGTGATACATATAGAAGAGAGCTATGAGACTACTCCTCCTCCTGCAGGGTGATACATATAGAAGAGAGCTATGAGTCTACTCCTCCTCCTGCAGGGTCATACATATAGAAGAGAGCTATGAGACTACTCCTCCTGCAGGGTGATATATATAGAAGAGAGCTATGAGACTACTCCTCCTCCTGCAGGGTGATATATATAGAAGAGAGCTATGAGACTACTCCTCCTCCTCCTGCAGTGTGATATATATAGAAGAGAGCTATGAGTCTACTCCTCCTGCAGGGTGATATATATAAAAGAGAGCTATGAGTCTACTCCTCCTCCTGCAGGGTGATACATATATAGAAGAGAGCTATGAGTCTACTCCTCCTCCTGCAGTGTGATACATATAGAAGAGAGCTATGAGTCTACTCCTCCTCCTGCAGGGTGATACATATATAGAAGAGAGCTATGAGTCTACTCCTCCTCCTGCAGTGTGATACATATAGAAGAGAGCTATGAGTCTACTCCTCCTCCTGCAGGGTGATACATATATAGAAGAGAGCTATGAGTCTACTCCTCCTCCTGCAGTGTGATACATATAGAAGAGAGCTATGAGACTACTCCTCCTGCAGGGTGATTATATATATATATAAGAGAGCTATGTGCCTACTTCTCCTCCTGCAGGGTGATATATATATAGAAGAGAGCTATGAGTCTACTCCTCCTCCTGCAGGGTGATATATATAGAAGAGAGCTACGAGTCTACTCCTCCTGCAGGGTGATACATATATATAGAAGAGAGCTATGAGTCTACTCCTCCTCCTGCAGGGTGATATATATATAGAAGAGAGCTATGTGCCTACTTCTCCTCCTGCAGGGTGATATATACAGAAGAGAGCTATGAGTCTACTCCTCCTCCTGCAGGGTGATATATATAGAAGAGAGCTACGAGTCTACTCCTCCTGCAGGGTGATATATATAGAAGAGAGCTACGAGTCTACTCCTCCTCCTGCAGGGTGATACAGATAGAAGAGAGCTACGAGTCTACTCCTCCTCCTGCAGGGTGATATATATAGAAGAGAGCTACGAGTCTACTCCTCCTCCTGCAGGGTGATACAGATAGAAGAGAGCTACGAGTCTACTCCTCCTCCTGCAGGGTGACATATATAGAAGAGAGCTATGAGTCTACTCCTCCTTCTGCAGGGTGATACATATAGAAGAGAGCTATGAGACTACTCCTCCTCCTGCAGGGTGATATATATAGAAGAGAGCTATGAGACTACTCCTCCTCCTGCAGCGTGATATATATAGAAGAGAGCTATGAGTCTACTCCTCCTCCTGCAGTGTGATACATATAGAAGAGAGCTATGAATCTGCTCCTCCTCCTGCAGGGTGATATATATATATAGAAGAGAGCTATGAGTCTACTCCTCCTCCTGCAGGGTGATACATATAGTAGAGAGCTATGAGTCTACTCCTCCTCCTGCAGGGTGATAAATACAGAAGAGAGCTATGAGTCTACTCCTCCTCCTGCAGGGTGATACATATAGAAGAGAGCTATGAGTCTACCCCTCCTCCTGCAGGGTGATATATATAGAAGAGAGCTATGAGTCTACTCCTCCTCCTGCAGGGTGATACATATAGAAGAGAGCTATGAATCTACTCCACCTCCTGCAGGATGATACAGATAGAAGAGAGCTATGAGACTACTCCTCCTCCTGCAGGGTGATACATATAGAAGAGAGCTATGAGACTACTCCTCCTCCTGCAGGGTGATATATATAGAAGAGAGCTATGAGTCTACTCCTCGTGCAGGGCGATACATATAGAAGAGAGCTATGAGTCTACTCCTCCTCCTGCAGGGTGATGCATATAGAAGAGAGCTATGAGTCTACTCCTGCTGCAGGCTGATACATACAGAAGAGAGCTATGAGTCTAATTCTCCTCCTACTGAGTGATACATATAGAAGAGAGCTATGAGTCTACTCCTCCTGCAGGGTGATATATATAGAAGAGAGCTATGAGTCTGCTCCTCGTGCAGGGCAATACATATAGAAGAGAGCTATGAGTCTACTCCTCGTGCAGGGCGATACATATAGAAGAGAGCTATGTCTACTCCTCCTCCTGCAGGGTGATACATATAGAAGAGAGCTATGAGACTACTCCTCCTCCTGCAGGGTGATATATATATAGAAGAGAGCTATGAGACTACTCCTCCTCCTGTAGGTTGAGATATATATATATATATATAGAAGAGAGCTATGTGCCTACTTCTCCTCCTGCAGGGTGATATATACGGAAGAGAGCTATGAGTCTTCTCCTCCTCCTGCAGGGTGATATATATAGAAGAGAGCTATGAGTCTACTCCTCCTGCAGGGTGATATATATAGAAGAGAGCTATGAGACTACTCCTCCTCCTGCAGGGTGATACATATAGAAGAGAGCTATGAGTCTACTCCTCCTGCAGGGTGATATATATAGAAGAGAGCTATGAGTCTACTCCTCCTGCAGGGTGATATATATAGAAGAGAGCTATGAGTCTACTCCTCCTGCAGGGTGATATATATAGAAGAGAGCTATGAGTCTACTCCTCCTGCAGGGTGATATATATAGAAGAGAGCTATGAGACTACTCCTCCTCCTGCAGGGTGATATATATAGAAGAGAGCTATGAGTCTACTCCTCCTGCAGGGTGATATATATAGAAGAGAGCTATGAGACTACTCCTCCTCCTGTAGGTTGAGATATATATATATATATATAGAAGAGAGCTATGTGCCTACTTCTCCTCCTGCAGGGTGATACATATAGGAGAGAGCTATGAGTCTACTCCTCCTCCTGCAGGGTGATATATATAGAAGAGAGCTATGAGTCTACTCCTCCTGCAGGGTGATATATATAGAAGAGAGCTATGAGACTACTCCTCCTCCTGCAGGGTGATACATATAGAAGAGAGCTATGAATCTACTCCACCTCCTGCAGGATGATACAGATAGAAGAGAGCTATGAGACTACTCCTCCTCCTGCAGGGTGATACATATAGAAGAGAGCTATGAGACTACTCCTCCTTCTGCAGGGTGATATATATAGAAGAGAGCTATGAGTCTACTCCTCGTGCAGGGCGATACATATAGAAGAGAGCTATGAGTCTACTCCTCGTGCAGGGCGATACATATAGAAGAGAGCTATGAGTCTACTCCTCCTCCTACTGAGTGATACATATAGAAGAGAGCTATGAGTCTACTCCTCCTCCTGCAGGGTGATATATATAGAAGAGAGCTATGAGTCTACTCCTCGTGCAGGGCAATACATATAGAAGAGAGCTATGAGTCTACTCCTCGTGCAGGGCGATACATATAGAAGAGAGCTATGAGACTACTCCTCCTCCTGCAGGGTGATATATATAGAAGAGAGCTATGAGTCTACTCCTCCTCCTGCAGGGTGATACATATAGAAGAGAGCTATGAGTCTACTCCTCCTCCTGCAGGGAGATACATATAGAAGAGAGCTATGAGTCTACTCCTCCTCCTGCAGGGTGATATATATATAGAAGAGAGCTATGAGACTACTCCTCCTCCTGCAGGGTGATATATATAGAAGAGAGCTATGAGTCTACTCCTCCTGCAGGGTGATATATATAAAAGAGAGCTATGAGTCTACTCCTCCTGCAGGGTGATACATATATAGAAGAGAGCTATGAGTCTACTCCTCCTCCTGCAGTGTGATACATATAGAAGAGAGCTATGAGTCTACTCCTCCTCCTGCAGGGTGATATATATATATATAGAAGAGAGCTATGAGTCTACTCCTTCTCCTGCAGGGTGATATATATATATATAGAAGAGAGCTATGAGACTACTCCTCCTCCTGTAGGTTGATATATATATATATAGAAGAGAGCTATGAGTCTACTCCTCCTCCTGCAGGGTGATATATGTATAGAAGAGAGCTATGTTCCTACTTCTCCTGCAGGGTGATATATACAGAAGAGAGCTATGAGTCTACTCCTCCTCCTGCAGGGTGATATATATAGAAGAGAGCTACGAGTCTACTCCTCCTCCTGCAGGGTGATATATATAGAAGAGAGCTACGAGTCTACTCCTCCTCCTGCAGGGTGATATATATATATATAGAAGAGAGCTATGTGCCTACTTCTCCTCCTGCAGGGTGATATATACGGAAGAGAGCTATGAGTCTACTCCTCCTCCTGCAGGGTGATATATATAGAAGAGAGCTACGAGTCTACTCCTCCTCCTGCAGGGTGATATATATAGAAGAGAGCTACGAGTCTACTCCTCCTCCTGCAGGGTGATACAGATAGAAGAGAGCTACGAGTCTACTCCTCCTGCAGGGTGATACAGATAGAAGAGAGCTACGAGTCTACTCCTCCTCCTGCAGGGTGATATATATAGAAGAGAGCTATGAGTCTACTCCTCCTTCTGCAGGGTGATACATATAGTAGAGAGCTATGAGTCTACTCCTCCTCCTGCAGGGTGATAAATACAGAAGAGAGCTATGAGTCTACTCCTCCTCCTGCAGGGTGATACATATAGAAGAGAGCTATGAGTCTACCCCTCCTCCTGCTGGGTGATATATATAGAAGAGAGCTATGAGTCTACTCCTCCTCCTGCAGGGTGATACATATAGAAGAGAGCTATGAGTCTACTCCTTCTCCTGCAGGGTGATATATATAGAAGAGAGCTATGAGTCTACTCCTCCTCCTGCAGGGTGATATATATAGAAGAGAGCTATGAGTCTACTCCTCCTGCAGGGTGATATATATAAAAGAGAGCTATGAGTCTACTCCTCCTCCTGCAGGATGATACAGATAGAAGAGAGCTAAGAGTCTACCCCTCCTCCTGCAGGGTGATATATATAGAAGAGAGCTACGAGTCTACTCCTCCTCCTGCAGGGTGATATATATAGAAGAGAGCTACGAGTCTACTCCTCCTCCTGCAGGGTGATATTTATATAGAAGAGAGCTATGTGCCTACTTCTCCTCCTGCAGGGTGATATATACAGAAGAGAGCTATGAGTCTACTCCTCCTCCTGCAGGGTGATATATATAGAAGAGAGCTATGAGTCTACTCCTCCTCCTGCAGGGTGATATATATAGAAGAGAGCTACGAGTCTACTCCTCCTCCTGCAGGGTGATATATATAGAAGAGAGCTACGAGTCTACTCCTCCTCCTGCAGGGTGATATATATAGAAGAGAGCTACGAGTCTACTCCTCCTCCTGCAGGGTGATATATATAGAAGAGAGCTACGAGTCTACTCCTCCTCCTGCAGGGTGATATATATAGAAGAGAGCTACGAGTCTACTCCTCCTCCTGCAGGGTGATACAGATAGAAGAGAGCTACGAGTCTACTCCTCCTCCTGCAGGGTGATATATATAGAAGAGAGCTACGAGTCTACTCCTCCTCCTGCAGGGTGATACAGATAGAAGAGAGCTACGAGTCTTCTCCTCCTGCAGGGTGATACAGATAGAAGAGAGCTACGAGTCTACGCCTCCTCCTGCAGGGTGATATATATAGAAGAGAGCTATGAGTCTACTCCTCCTTCTGCAGGGTGATACATATAGTAGAGAGCTATGAGTCTACTCCTCCTCCTGCAGGGTGATAAATACAGAAGAGAGCTATGAGTCTACTCCTCCTCCTGCAGGGTGATACATATAGAAGAGAGCTATGAGTCTACCCCTCCTCCTGCTGGGTGATATATATAGAAGAGAGCTATGAGTCTACTCCTCCTCCTGCAGGGTGATACATATAGTAGAGAGCTATGAGTCTACTCCTCCTCCTGCAGGGTGATAAATACAGAAGAGAGCTATGAGTCTACTCCTCCTCCTGCAGGGTGATACATATAGAAGAGAGCTATGAGTCTACCCCTCCTCCTGCTGGGTGATATATATAGAAGAGAGCTATTAGTCTACTCCTCGTGCAGGGCAATACATATAGAAGAGAGCTATGAGTCTACTCCTCGTGCAGGGCGATACATATAGAAGAGAGCTATGAGACTACTCCTCCTCCTGCAGGGTGATATATATATAGAAGAGAGCTATGAGACTACACCTCCTCCTGTAGGTTGAGATATATATATATATATTTATATATATATAGAAGAGAGCTATGTGCCTACTTCTCCTCCTGCAGGGTGATATATACAGAAGAGAGCTATGAGTCTACTCCTCCTCCTGCAGGGTGATATATATATAGAAGAGAGCTATGTGCCTACTTCTCCTCCTGCAGGGTGATATATACAGAAGAGAGCTATGAGTCTACTCCTCCTCCTGCAGGGTGATATATATAGAAGAGAGCTACGAGTCTACTCCTCCTCCTGCAGGGTGATATATATAGAAGAGAGCTACGAGTCTACTCCTCCTCCTGCAGGGTGATATATATATAGAAGAGAGCTATGTGCCTACTTCTCCTCCTGCAGGGTGATATATACAGAAGAGAGCTATAAGTCTACTCCTCCTCCTGCAGGGTGATATATATAGAAGAGAGCTACGAGTCTACTCCTCCTCCTGCAGGGTGATATATATAGAAGAGAGCTACGAGTCTACTCCTCCTCCTGCAGGGTGATACAGATAGAAGAGAGCTACGAGTCTACTCCTCCTCCTGCAGGGTGATATATATAGAAGAGAGCTACGAGTCTACTCCTCCTCCTGCAGGGTGATACAGATAGAAGAGAGCTACGAGTCTACTCCTCCTCCTGCAGGGTGATATATATAGAAGAGAGCTATGAGTCTACTCCTCCTTCTGCAGGGTGATACATATAGAAGAGAGCTATGAGACTACTCCTCCTCCTGCAGGGTGATATATATAGAAGAGAGCTATGAGACTACTCCTCCTCCTGCAGGGTGATATATATAGAAGAGAGCTATGAGTCTA